>NC_092423.1:47238498-47392873 GCF_036169615.1 Heliangelus exortis | reverse complement strand
AACACAAAAGCAGGGATCTGTCAGCATCCTCATGTTCCCTTCATTAGGATTCAACATCTCCTACAACAGCAGAGGTCAAGGCAAGAACCTAATCACACAGTTACAAGAGCCTATTACTGATGTAACTTGAAGAAATTTGAATAGCATGAATTGAAGCAAATGACAGAGTCATGGAGGGAAGAGCAGCATATTCAAAACTGTGCTGTATATTTCACCTGCAGGCGAAAGCACATCTCTCAAGCACCACAGGGGTAAAACATGCCAATGTTTTTTGCTTGCAAGCCAAAATGGAAAAGGCATCTCTGAGTCATGCAAAAATAGAGTGAAAAAAAAAAATTAAGTCAGAAAAAGAGTTTAGGAAAGTGCAAAGGCATCTAATCATAGGGAATACATATCATGCCGTAGAGAGTATATTCATATCCTAGACTACATCTTTAATTTTTATATACTTTCTGACGAGTTATCAAAACCACCCTAATGGCAGAAGCATTAATGGCAGAGATTGGATAAAACTTTGAGCAAGCTGGTCTAGTGGGAGGTGTCCCTGCTTGTGATAGGGGTTTTGGAACTAGATGATCTTTAAGGTCCCTTCCAACCCAAACTATTTTATGATTCTAGGAAAGGCAACTCCTGGTTCAGCCCTGTATGGGTACTGCTTCAGACTAGCTTGTTTAACTTCCATGGTACAATCTTTTGTAAATCCCTGTGCTTGACAAAACTTTCCCAGGCACAAGCTTGTGCTGACCCAAATAAAGTCTCTAAGGTTTCCTAGCAAATTATATCACAGAATCACAATTAACAGAGTTGCTGACATGTAAATGCTGGGAAATGAAGATACACAGGCAGAGAACAGATATGCAAACTGATGTAAAATTTGGGGCATGGAAGACAAGAAAGAGAATTGAGGTAACACTAGATTGCAAACAGATTTGTAAATTGTGATGCAGCATGAAGGGAAAAAAAAAAAAAATCATCCTGTGGCCTCACATCTTTGCTTTTCCAGACCAATACAGCTTTCCATCTCAGCCACCAGGGACTTGTGCAACTTCTGCTGTTTGACAAGAAACTAGCTGTGCCGATGAGCTGACAAATCCAAAATGCCTCCCACCCCCGGCTTCTGCTGTGTGCCAAATTGCTATGTGTGCATTTGTGCACCACTTAGGATCTGTCTTTGATAGTTGCCAAGATTGCCCCCCTCCTCGTCTCTCCATCAGAATGAAGTAAGCAGAGAGAGGGAAGAGGGGGTAGATGGAGAGGCAGAAAGAGAGGGAGTGTGCTGTGCACTTAGAAAGCCAACTTTTATTTTTAGAGATATGAAGCAGTGCTCAAGCACAGCTTGTTTTCACCCCAAACAGAAAAGATCACTCCCAAAAAGTAAAAATTAAGAAAAAAAATTAAAAATAAAATCATCAGATGGCAGCTTAGCATTAGACAGGTACCTAAAAATGCCTTTGAATGATGCAAAAGCCTAAGCTGAAGCAAGAGGAAGAATTAAGAAGCCTTTATGAGAGCGGAGACCAGGGTACACCCTGTGCCATTCCTATGCCCCTGCAGCCCAGGAGAGCTCCCATCCCACCTGCCTGCTATGCACTGGCTGCATTTACAAAGTGGCTCACCCAGAAAAAAAGGAAAACAGGCTGGTGGAGCAGCAGAGGTTCTGGGAATGACCGCTTGATTTAACTCACTACAAGCACTATAGTGCTGCCTCTGATCACCTTTTCTCTGCTGGCCTCAACACTTGATCAATACAAACTGCCAGCAAAGCTAAAGGGTCAAAGGACAAGGCACTAATCATTAGGGATTAACAAGAAAAGGGACATCTGAAATATGCCTGGTAGGAAATGGGATCGTATCATTATTACATCAGGACATCTATCTGTGTTCTGGTTGCTTTTACATAGAGGTTGCTCTGCTTTATACAAGGGAATGTGCAAAAAGAAGCGATTCTGAATAACTAGGGGAGAAATACTTTCAGCCAAACCTAGATGAATCCTAGTTAATTCTCAATCTCTCAGAAAAATATGTTTACATGTTTTCAAGGATGAGCTGAGGGAACCTTGAGACTTTTCTTTGTCTTTTTAGAAGAACATGGGCTTGAAAACAATACTAAAGAACCCCTCAAATACATATTTCTCTAATGGCTCTTCAGACATCCATGTACTGCAATAGTCCCTCTGCTCATTCCTCTTATGGTAGCAAAGAATGGGTTCCCCTAAGCCACGAGGCAGAGGACTAGCAGGGGAGCAAGGAGACTGTTCCTCTGCAGCATGACCATTTCACAGAACACACAGGGGACATGTCAGTCATCAGAGGTCCAGTTTTGAAAGGCAGCTTTCATTTCCAGTGCCTGTGTTGGGCTGCTGTCTGGAAAAAATGAAGCAGAGTGTCAGGAACTTATGAAGGATGTTTGACTATATATGGGCTTGCAGTGAGAGGAAAAGGAGTAATGGTTTTACACTGTAAGAGGGGAGATTTAGGTTAGAGAACACAAGGAAATTCTTTAGTGTGAGAGTAGTGAGACAATGGAACAGGTGGTCCAGGGAAGTTGTGGAAGCTCCATCCCTGGAACCATTCAAGGCCAGGTTGGATGGAGCTCTGAGCAACCTGGTCTAGTGGGAGGTGTCCCTGTCCATGCAGAGGGGCTTGGAACTAGATGATCTTTCAAGTGCCTTCAAACTCTAACCATTCTCTGAGTCTTTATGCATCATTATGGCTTGTACAGCAATTCCTCTATTTACAAGCAAGGTGTATTTTTCTAAAATATAACCATTTTTAGGTTTTGTTTTGTTTGGGCTTTTTTTTCCCCCCCTCCTTATTCCTAACTAGCAAAAAATGGAGATCTGCACTGAAATTAACAAGTCTGTCTTTGGATGGCAAGGCGGGCTGGGCTAGAGCTTTTGACTTCCAGGAACCTTAAAAACACTGTTAGTTTATGTTTGGAAGAATCCTTTGGAATTTTTAAACTCTCAATTGTAAAGTGATACTACCCACAAGTTCATCACTGTCAGAAGCTATTAGCAAGTACAAACATCTTCCAGTTGAAAAGTCTCTACATTTGGTCTTCAAACATGCCAGGGGTTTTATACCCTTCGTGTTCACATTCACATGTTGGCTAGCAACAGCATTTCCAGATGCAATGAAAATGTCTTCACAATAAAGGGAGGAGAGCAGCTTCAAGGCAGCATTACCAGCCAGGCAAGCCATAATTATATTTCACTCAAAGCTCCCATTCCACTCCCAAATTATTTGTGAGGATCATCCCATGCTGCTGTCAGATCCACCCTTAGAATCACTTACCAGGACCAACTTGCATTTTACCACTGATCTTCCCTCTTAGAAAGCTTCCTACTTGCAAGAGGCAGAGAAAACAAAAGCTTATTATTAACTCTAATTCCTGTTTCTGTTCTAGCACAATTGTCTCCCATTTCTTAGCACTACTGCCTCTAGTTTTGGATATAATAAGAAATTCTTGTCTCCAGAAAAAACAAAAAAGTTTTTTTTTCAATTTGTGATGCTCATTCTATCATGTTTATTTATGGACTGATTTATTATAGTGGATAACAAATTGTTGCCCTTTCCCCATCTATGGTCAGCTCAGCTAGCAAGACTAACACTGAATTGGACAAACACATATTAATTTCCTGATGAGTCTCTGGCATAGGATACATCATTGCTGTCATTCTGGTCATTCTGGTATTCATATCTCAGGGCCAAGGATTCCTTACATGGGATCAGAGCATCTGTTTAAATAGTCCTGCATTCTTCTGGAAATTGGCAGCACAAATAGAATGCAGTTTATTGTTATCCTCCTGCTGAAGTTGGTTTTATTAGTGACGATTTCTGTGAAAATCACTTCTGCAAGCTGTGATTTAACCACTGAAATAATAAGAAAAAAGAAAACACCAAGAGTCATATGCTGCCCAACTAATCATGCTCTCTCAGGTGTTACTCATTTGTAAAGCAGCAGCACTGTATTACAGCTCCCTTTCTAAACAGTTCTGTATAATTTTTTTTTAGGTTGGCACCACACAAAAAGCATGACATGGAAGATATTGTGAAAGCTTGGCCTAAGTGCCAAGGAGCAGATTCCTCCCCCCCTCGTTTTTATTTTTGTTTTCATTCTCAAGTTTGCATAAAAAAATATTAATAAACAAATGCTCACTATCAAAAAATAGTTCTAAACATTTTAAGAACAGTGAAAAGGGGAAGGAAGATGACCAGTGCATGACTACTTTCAATGACAGCATTTTTGGTGTCCATCTCCAGAGTTCCAAAAATCAGACATAAGAAGTGTTGCATTGTCTATTCTCAGCAGTAGAAACCCATCTGGCAAGTCAGCCCAGTTTGTTAAAACAAGATCATGGACCATATTTTGTCATAGCTTTTTATGCAAGCCACCTCCCTCTGTCTAAATATCAGTGGCAACGGGAGGGGAGTTTAAGGTCTGAAAGAGATAACAGGATCTGTGGAGTTCTGCATGATGCAGAATGTTATCCAGAATGATGTCTGAATGTTATCCAAAATGGGAAATATTCAGACAAAGCTACAAGGAAACTGGCAGCACAGTTAAGAAGCTTTTGCTTCCTAATGCATGACTAGACATTTTAGAAGCTTCTAGTGAAGAAAGAAACAAAACAAAAGAACCAAACCACTCAAAAAACTTGCCCCCTCACTTTTAAGTCCTCTTCCTCTACAAACAGGTTCATTCATGAATTTGCTGTGTCAAGGAAAGGGACTATTTATGGCAAACAATGGACAGTCAACAGCAGGTTCTCAGTCCCTTTTTGTCTCCTTATACTTATTGAGAAATGAATCAAAGATGCTCATCATTATCTGGATGGCACAGCTGTGGGATGTCCTCTGACAGGGGTCTCTTCCTTTCTAGAAGTCTGTGAACTGAATTGAAGCATAACTTTATGTTTTTTAATAAATAAAGATGAAACTTAGTGCTGGCAATGAAGAATTGGGATTGTCCTTTCTTATGTGCATGTGGCAGCCTGGAGTGGTGTAGGAAGCAGTCTCCCTGGGAAGTGACACTCACCTCACAGCACCAGTGTAGGGAACAAGCTCTAGGGATGAGTGGGAAACACATTTCCATTGCTTAGACCTACTCCATGTACATTACATGACAGTAAAGCAGTGTTTTAGAAAGTAACTGCAATATAAAATAGGTAACTCTTGTTATAGCACCTCTGGAAACACAGCAAAGTGGTAGCCAAGGGGGACTGGGATAGAGTGAGGCAGTCTGAAATGCCATAATAAAAAATGGAGAGGGAGCATGAACCCAAAAGCAAGATAGGACTGGCCAATGATGATGCCCCAACCAGCTGCCTTGACTGCTTGACAGATGCAGAGCCCCAAGTTTCTGGCTGAGCACTTAGGAAAGCAAGAAGGCCATACCTCATTATAACTCCTGCCTGGTAATGTTTAATAGAACCACCATGAAGCCCTGGGATGGATGATATACTGATGCTTTAAACAGTGAACACTTTCTTAGAAAAACACCCACTGTATGAGAGAAAATGAGGGCTAATAGATGGTGGGCCACTATGGCGAGTGAAACCAGCACTCATCTTTTTAAATGAGAGACTATGAGTCATTATAAGTCTTCCCCATATTATGCTGCACTCCCCTTGGTCTTTAAATGACAGTAATAAAGCACTACTGTCCAGTTTGTAGTATTTTTTTAGGTTGCTGAGCATTATCAATGTATTGGTATACATTTCTACTCTTTAATACTTTTAAAAACTACAGTATCAATTTATTTGACATCCTGCCATGGCAGAACCACAAATGGATGAACTTTTGGTTTCAAATGGATGATAATGGGGAAAGAGAACAGAATGCAGAACATGAGGCAATTGTGTAGCCTGAGAATTTATAATGCTACCTGCCTTCTGCTGCCTGGTTATTTATGGCTGGGTGGGGAGATAAAGGAGAGAAAGATAGTTGCAGGGAGGACAGTTTAATTTAAAATGTTGTCACTAGCTCCCACTAAAGTCAGGAGGCAGGTTCTCAATATATGTAACAGGTGCACTGCCTCTGAGCTGATCCACTAATAACAAAATCAATTTAAAATGAAGTGCTCCTAAAAGAAAGAAGAATGAAGAGGGAACAAAAAAACCAGAATGCTCCTTAAGTGTGGAATGTGGTATCTCAGCCAGGTACTGCTGGCCACCAAGACAGAAATTTAGAAAAATGTCCCCAGTTTCCAGCTCCATGGCAGACCATAGATTATGTATCTGGGCTCTGCTAAGTGTCCTCTCATGGTAAACAGGTCTTCTAGCTACCCATGTTAAAAGTCTGTGGCCAGCATTATGGGTTTCATATTCCCTACCTGGACTCAAATCAAGAATTCAGTCTGCTGGATCTGCCTCAAAAACTGTCCAGCAACACAAGCAGGAATGGCTGGAGGCATCCAGATGCTTCTGAAATCACTCAGTATGCTGGCAACACAAACAGTTACAGACCATCTCTCCACTAGGTTTACAACACACCAGGCCTTATTGTCCCCAGTGACCAAAAGCACTTAACACCTTAAACCTGGGTGTTGGCAAGAATAAAGCTGCATCACTGTCTGCATCCAACTGTATGAAATCCAAACTACCCAGGTTTGCTTTTTTCTCTTTTTCTGTCCCTTCTCCCTCTCCTCATCCACTCCCTGATTCTTGCTCTGGCGGGTAGGTGCAACTATGCCCTCGGCTACCACAGATTGCAATGTTTTAATGCTGTAAGTATGAATATTTAAATATTGCCCACACGAATGCACACAGAGAGATCAAAACTGACATTCATTATGAATCTAACATGGGTAAATATCACATTTCAGAAAAAAACCCCAAAGTAACTTCCCTGGATACGTTCTCGCTTCATGGAGTAAGAACTCCTAAATTCTGCTTACATCAACATAAAAAACCCAAGGATGTAAAGGAAATATGTAAAATATCCACTGAATGCAGGCACATATTGCCGAGTTCTTCGTTGACATTAATATCAGTCAAGTTCATCTGGACTGAGGTCAGCTGAGTTATGCTAATGTAAAAAGAAAAGCAGCCCCATAGTTTTTAACTTGGACCCTGGTAGCACAGCCATCCATCTATCAGTAAGAGAAAGGAATGGGCACTCAGTCACGGTCCAGACTGTTACAAAGGTAATAAAAGTGCTGCAAGCTCAAAACCAGAATTCATAAATCTACCATGCACGTACATTTTGAGCCTTCAGTTTCACATCAAATTTCAACAAGAATGGAAAATGCCAGAGCATCAGTACTATTTGCCATGAGAACAGAAAGAAAGAAATGTTCCAAAAAGAAATGTACCAAGAATATTGTCACATTGTCATGACAATAAGCAGTGACAACGCAGAAAAAATCCACTGTCACCAAAATGTTCTCAAAATAAAGCACAGCAACAGATTAATTTGCTGGTCACGAACTATCATTATATTGAGTAAAATTACTTCATGACTCTGTCCTGATGACAAGGATTATGACTAGAACAAAAAAATGAAACAGAAGGTACCCACCTGAACAGCATCAATACCTGAGGAGAGAACTATTGCTGGAGCTGGTGAAAGCCAGCAAAGCCACACTCAACTGATTTATTGGTGCAGAAAAATAATGGATTTATATCTTAAGCTACTCTTATTCCATTAGAAACAGCTCTTGCGCTGACCAAATAATGTTTGGGTAGGACATGACAACTTCCATAATTCTGCAAATGCTGGTTTTCGTTTGTTGATTTTCCAAATAATCGTCACACTCAAAACTAAAGAGAAAGCATAAATAATTAAATAATTTCACTCTTATCTTCTGTTTTTGGACTTTGTTTCCATCGCTCATTTAAGCACTTGTTTCCTATATTTTCTCTTGAATTATATAAGGATTATTTTCCAAAGACCTCAAAGAGGAATGCTTACTCCTGTCCCTGTGACAGAAGTTCCTAACACCCACTCCCCTCTGGCAGTAACTTAGCTAAAGGAGCACACCCCTTTTCAGAAGATGCTGATTGGTTTGGGTATCAGCTACCACCTCTGCCTTACCATAAACATGCAGCCCAAGGAGGCTGTGAACAAGTTAAATCTGCTGCAGAACCCTAAAACTCTTCTTCTTATACTAATTATGATTTTGAACTTTCAGAACTGCCTCGTCTCCTCTAAATCCAAGCCTTCTACTTCTTCCAGCCTCTTCTCTCTATCTCTCCCCAAGTCCTCTCTGTTTTTTTGAGTCATTTTTTTTCTCACTAAATGCCTCCTCCACCACTCTGCAGAGAGATTCTGCAAATGCATTGAGCAGTATTGCTTAACAATTTTACAACAGTACACTTGACAGGATAGTCCCAAATTACATTGCTAGCTAATACTTCCAAACCTTGGAAATGTGACCAATCCATTCATCAGCAGAACAGGCACCCAGGACACAAAATACCCTTGATAACATTTAAGTGTGAAAACTGGTATATGTACAGCAGCATGGCATGTCAGGTGGGAGCCCAATGGGTTAAAAGAGGAAAATCTCAACTATTAAAATATATTTTGCTATAAACTGCATGAACACCTTTTTTTTTTTTTGACACCTGTCTTTTTAAAAAATATATTTCTGTTTTGACGTCCAAGTTCTGAACATATTTCACTCCTGCCAACCCACTGTTTGTGGATTGAATATCTCAGAACAGACGAAGCACTGGTCCAGAGAATAGAAATCCTCCAAACATCTGTCAACCACTTCATCCCCAAGAGCTGAAAGCAAACCCCACCAGTAGCTCTGCCCATCTTGCTGAACTCAGAGGATTTGTTAATATGCCTTCACAGCCATCCAGGCAGCAGAGGGTGAGGGAAACAGCAGGATTTGAAGCTGCAGTGGTATGTGTTGCAGTGGCCTGAGGCTCCCCAGGATATGCAGAGTGGGGCAGGGGGGAGGTTATGGATAATAAAAAGTCTTGACGGTCCTACAGGAGTGCTGAAAAGCAAAAGAGTCAAGCACCCCATATCAAAAGGAGCAGCTGGGAAAGCAGAAAAAAAAAAAAAAGGTAAAATTCATCCTCAGGAAGAGAGCACACCTGTGATTCAGCTGTAATTTTAAGGAGACCAAAGGCTTTATGCTGGGAATCTGCAGGTATCATGATCCCTCAGGTGCCTCACTCCCTCCTACCCTCATGGGTTGAGAAAAGGGTGGGTAAAAACAGAGACTAGAGAGCTCATGAGGAATGGGGAAGGGTCTAGGGTTGAAAATGTCACATGCTTGGTGCCCAGGGAGTTGGTGGACCCTGTCCAGTTATGCTGTGCCTGGGGCATGGGGCCAAGAGTAAGTGAAAACAAATCCAGGGTGCTTGGGGACTCCCTCTGAGGCTGCTTCCTCCTGGTGCCTTAGACAGCCAGCACAGACAGGGCCAGGGGAAGCTGGAGGAGGAGATCCTGGAAGCTGGTGAGTCCTAGGACAGACTCTTCCACAGGGAACAACCTCCTGAGCTGGGGACCTGCATGCAGACTTGTTCAGGGAACTGAACATAGCACCACAACCCACCGTACAATCCCCATTTAATGGGCTTTTTACCCATCTCTGTAAGCCAGAGATTTTCTGCAGTCTTTGAGGTTATACTCTGAAGACAAAACTATGCTCTGGGGCTGACAGGATAGACACCTGTCCATTCCTGGTGCACACTCCTTCATAGATATACAAACTCACCAATAATATCTGAAGCACATGGCTTCCAAAAGCAGGCTGCTTATAGATGTCAAGAAATAGTGCTCAGGGTCAAGCTTTAGCTAGATAGGTCCAAAGCTTTTCCAGGCTGTTCTTTTGCATGTGCAGCAGTATATCTGTTTAACATTTAAAACTCCTGACTATCAGTTTAGAAATCACAGCTAAGCTCAATTTTTCTGGCACATACAATGGGTCCCACCACTGTTCGCTGCCTTTTCCTACATGCCAAGACTGCTCAGTGACATCAGCTGGGGTCCATCTCTCTCTCCATCCTCACAGCCTTACACACAGACTCCCTCACACTTCAAAAAACCACCCTTAAAAATTTAAAGTAATGTGTCTGTATATATCAGTAAAATTTTCTCATGTATGCCCAATGTGGAAAAATCACAAATAAAGATAAGGAAGTATAAAGACATTCAGTGAAGGCACAGACTTCTGCAGATGAGGTTAAAGATGCTGTCATATGACTCCTGTGCTTCTGTTGGAGGGTTAGTGCCAGTCTGAGGGTTAGAGCCAGCAGACAGAAATCCTGACATGAACACATCAAATGGCATTTCCTACTGAAGGAGGGTGGACAGCAGTCCCCTCTGTGCTATTATGTTAAAATGGGCTTTGCTTTCATTTCCAAGCATTGTGTATGACATCAATTCTCCATTCCAAGGAAAGCCTCCAGAAGGTTTCCTGGCTTTTCGGGAGATGCCAGACTCTTTAATGTTGCCTGTAAATGTGACAGATATAGTCAATATGATATCAAAGTGAAAATATGTGAAAGAAAACCTTGAAAGACAGTTCAGAGTTACAGCCTTGATAAAAATAGCACGAGCAGGATAAAGAACATTTTCCAGAGTGGCAAAGTCATTCCCAAGTCCTTTAGCTGCATTTGTTTGCTTGTTTGTTCACAGAAACAGCTAAGGTGTCTCACTGAGTGAAACACGTTTTGTCCCTGAAGATGGTGGCACTATCAGATTCTTGTTGCTGTCTCAAGAAGTGGGACAGCAGAGAGCAGCAGGAGACACAGATAAAATAATGACACTTCACTATTTAAATTCACTGGCAATCTGAAATTAATGAGTAGTGCTGCAACCACATCAGGCTTGAAAAGAAGAGACAGACCTCAACTTTCAGCATCTGTAACTAGCACTGTTTTATCTAGTTGCTTCTGCATCTTAGGTCATGACAGAAACAAAGAAGAAAAAATCTGCAGAGAAATGAAACAAAAAATTAGTATTTCTATATTGCAAACCAGTTCAATTTTCTAGGGCAATTAAAGTAATTATTAAAATAACTTCAAAAGGGAGCAGTACAGCTTCATCAAGCAAAATCCTAAACTTTGATATGGATAAATAAAATATTGTGCAGTGACTTTAGGCTAAGAAAAATGTATCCAATTGAAAACTAAACAGAGATCCTGCGATTTAATGTCTATTTAAAAAGGTGATAATGTTCAGAAGGCTGTTTTGATCGATTTCTTAAACTGAATAACCCTGTCTTAATCTTTGTGAAAAAAATCCAACCAACCAAAGACAGACATAACTGTTTATTAGTTAACATAATTCAACAAGGGAGATGGTAAAAATTAGCAGCAAATGGAAGAAACTGAGCCATGGTGTCAGGGTGACTCTAAATCAATTGTAATTTTAGAAGAGGGGATAATCCAGAGCGTAAAGCATTATGGTAAGGAAGGAGTCAAATTCTTCTCTGGAGTCTGTCACAGACTCCTCACATGACCTTAAACAGGGTATATTCTTTATGCCTCAGTATGCCCAGCTGTATGGTAGGAAAGAGAAAAACTTCACTTATATAAAGAGCTCAGGCTTACAAATGCATATTTTAATGTAAAGATCAGAATTTCCTGATCTGAACTTCAAAGCTTCTGCTTTCTAAAGTGGAAGTTGTTGGCATGTGGGGAGAGTGGCACTGGACTCTGAAAGATCACTGTGAACTCATGTTCAGTTTTCAAGCACCCTCTGCTCAGGTAACCAGGGTCTAAGCCACCTGTGACTTGCACTTAGTACACAGAAATTGCGGATTTTAGGGTTTTTTTTTTCCACTGAAAGAATCAATAACTTTGAAGGAATCAGCTCTTTGGTCCTACTCTGTTTTGGATATCTAGCTTACCATGTGTGGTGCAAATTAGATGCAGCTTGCTCCTTTTAATCACAGCTTTGAAAACGGTGGTTTGACTGCTGTGCCGTATTGTGGAATCAAAACACAGCTCACAACTTTTAATGCTATATCTCCAATGTGCTACAACCATCTATAGCACCTACTGCTCACATCTGCCAGGGTTTTCATGTACATATGAATATATGTATGCATAGACCAACATATATGCATATATATGTACCACAAACCATATACTATCTAAATTAGAATTCTTAAGAGTCACATCAAGCAAATGCTGAATGGGTCAGAGATGTGTTATAAAACACAGCTAAGAGGGACTTGTGATGAACCTCTCTATTCATGTATATCTGAAAAATCAGGACCCACTTCACTGAAAGTTTCAGACAGACCAGGCCATCCACCTCAGGGTAGCAATGGGCATCCAGCCCTCAGAGCAGCTGCTCCCTGATACAGGTTACAGCAAACATATTCTGTCCTAAATACTACTGGGCAAACCTCAGCCTGAAAAGTAATCCAAATGTCTTTTCTATTAAATACTTCCAGTATTTAAAGATAAAACAAAGGGAAGGTGTTCAAAGTGGTAGTTGAGAGTAGAGCTGAGTAAAACCTTGCAGACACTATTGGATGTGTGACACTAGGCAGATTTAGACACAAGAGAAAGCTTATTCATCTATTTCTTAAGACCTGAGAGATGTTCAATTCATCATCTCTCACAGGCAAAGATCTCAATTTTGATCACAGAGGACATTGTGTACAAAAAGCCTATCTGCAAAGTATCTTCTCTCTTTAAACTGAAGAGGAACCTATACTGAACTGGTGGTGAGCTTCTTGGTTGGAGATAGGGTCCTCACAACTGGAAGACAGGTTTGGCATGAAATTATTAAGCCAGCAAAACCCACTGACTTGAGCACATGAAGGCATTTGAGTTCTCAGCCTCTGTTGCTGAAGATGCTGCCCAGCAGTTATCAGCACTCCAGAAACTCACTCTTGCTTTTTCATTCCTCCAAATCTTGCTGCTCCCCACACCAGCATTGATACTGCACACAACTCCTGCATGCAGGTATATTTGTGACCCAAGTTCTTTTATCTGTAACTGGTTTTTCTTGCCTAGTTACTACTTTGCTTTTACCAGTTGAGGTGTTTAAGACCTCACAGAGGCTCACTGTAGCATGCACCCATCAGCTCTCTAACCTGTCACTTTTTTTGACATATTCTAAGAGAGACTTTACATGGTTATGTGGATGAATATAATTCTTTCCTCACCTCTGGGAATGTGGGAGTCTTCCTTGAGCCGTCTGTGGGAAATGAAGGGTGCATGGGATTTCAAGCATAAGAGAAGTCTACATGTAAAGAACAATGCTCTGGGAAATGAGAATGCTAGAAAATACTCATCCAGAGGCACTAGAAACATGTACATTTATGCATACAATCAGCCTGCAGGAACATTAAACCACTCACTATGTTTTTTGTGAGAAACTTCCCTGTTGCTCATTATGCTTTATATTCCTGCAAGGAGTTTATGATCGGATGAGAATTACTTTAGGCAGATGTTAGCAGGAAAAGAAGAAAAAATACCATTGTTTCAGATCTTGATTATGCAGATTGGCTTCACTCATAAGAAAATTAACTCTATGCCACAGCTGTGGGGACTAAAATTACAGAACAATCGATATTTGAAAACTTTGAAATCCTGCCAAAGGACAAAATTACATGATTGAACAACAGCTTTTATAGAACTGAAGTAAAATATTTCACTAATGAATTTGTTTGGTGTTTTGTTTAAAAATTTAATTGTTGAGTTTATTCTGATATACCCAACAATTTGTCTAATCACATATAGTTCAGAAATGCCAGTTAAATCATGAACAAAACAAATAAGTAATTGCTCATTTTCTAGGCCTAATACACAAAGCAACCTTTACTGAATGTTTTACAGTTCTTTTAAATTATCTGTGATCATTTTGAGTACATCTGATCAAGGGTAAAAACCACAAGACCCATCCCATAGGGTGCTTTAGCCCAGCCACACGGAGAAGATGGGGAAAAGCTTCAGAAAAAGAAGAATCAGAGATGTGAAAATTACTTTGAATATATTTGAAGGATTTAGGATCCTTACAGATTCCATCTATTATAAAGATAACTGTTACTAATAGCCCCAGGACTGTGCCTTGGTATGGTAAGAAAATTCTATGCTTCAATACCATGAAAAGGATGGCAACAAGATAGGGCCACTGATGGTGAGCAGTTAGAGAAGAGCAGCAAGATGAAAAACAGCCCATAAACCCATCCCAAGATGCCTTGGGGACTGAGCAATCACCAACATCCCAGATGCAGGAATGCAGCTTGATAAGAACTTCAGTAAACTGGCTTCCAGATAGCAAATCTACTGATATGGGTACGGTTCACATTCATTATACTTGAATTATTCCGAGCCCCTCCAAAATGCTGCCTTGAATGTCATTTCCATCAGTTCAGTTGCTCATTTTTAGTATTATTCCTTCACTACCTCCAAAAGGAACAGCACAATGAAATACATGTGCTGCATTCAGCATATTCAGGTTACAAAGCTAACTGATGCCAGTGAGACTGGTCAGATAAATTGACCTCAAGACTGCTTCAGAAGAGACCTGTGATAAAGGATTCAATAGTAATCACCTTAAGCCAGCAAAGGCAAGAGAGAGGGAAATTATTATTGCTTTTTCCAGCACCACTTCTTCACTCTTACTTGTGGAAGGGAGATAGGGAGTTCTAGCTCTTTCACGGAAACATAGAAATTAGGCAAAAAAAAAGGTTTCATTTTATAAAAAGTAACAGTTGTCAAGTCGTATCATTCAGTTATTCATTATTGTAGCTACCATAACCAGAAGTCAGCACTTTACAATCTAGGATAACCATACTTTCTTTCCTGCTTAATACTACAGGCAGTGCCTCATCCCATAAACCTACCATTCATTATAGGAAACAACTGACAGCTTCGTCCCCTGAGGAGGCCAAGCTTACTTAAGTCTAAAATACCCTATGCTGTCAACACAGGTGTACAAGGAAAGAAGCTCATTTACTGACAGGCATGGTAATACATAAAAATAACCACTGGCCAATGCTGATAATCAAAAGAAAATTAAAACCAACCCAAGTGGTTTGATGCTCAGTTGATAAAAAGTTAGTAATTCTCTGCTTCTTTCATTTGCGCTATAACATTAAAAACCTTCCAAAGATAAATTGAATTGCCTCATGCACAGCTTGCAGACCATTTAGCATGTGGGGTCTATAGGCACAGAAAAGTATTTCTAGGATATGCTTGCTGTGTAGTTGCCAGTCATGGTGTACAGCCATGATTGAAATATGGCACCCAGCAGAATGATGCAAGAAGTCCAATGTACAGCAAGCATCTAAAATGACTGACTTCTGTTATATAAAGGTTTCACCTATACCACTGAACTCAGTCTAATTATGTGCATTTGTTCTTCATGCTAACAGATCCCTTTAGTACAGCACTTTTAAAGTGTCAAGCACATCATTTATAACACAGAATTTGAGAGGCAGGTTTATTATATAATGCCACATGTACAAGGAAAGAGTGTGGCTGATTCTGGAAATTCCTGCGGTACATTATGCTGCATTTTCTTCCAATTCAAACTCTACTTACTTTTTCTTAACATTAAATCCATCTTTTTTCCACTCAGGGAAACACCAGAAGTTTGCAAAACACCTGTTTAGTTACCCACACTTTGTCCATTTTAAGTCACAGCAAAAAAAGATTTGCTGATCCAGATGTATAAATCACACCATTACCTAATGAACTGCTACAGAACTCATTTGAATGTAGCTGACTTTGTGAAGTGTATGAATCTTCCAGTGATTTAGACAGGAGTAGTTCAGGATAGACAATGTTAATTTAGGGATGAGTCATTATGCTCAGTACCAGTCTGGGGCCTAATGATTTGATTCAAATTAATTTAAATCACTGTAGAAAAAAACCCCAAACCCTAAAATTACACATACAGCAGAAAATCAAAGCAACCATGGTGCTGTTTCAGAATCGGCAAAAAGAGAGCAAGGAGTGGCAGAGGGAGCCAAATTCTGGATGATCCCTTATGCTAGAAATGGGAGTATGAACAGGATCGAGGGGAATTAAGTAGGGATCAAAGAGGAATGTTTTTCTCTTCTTTGGCTTACATGATGGAGATCTTCACTTTGGAAGCAAAACAGCCTGGGATTGTCTTCACATACATCAGGCCAGAGACACAAAGCCTCTGGGATATGTTACTTGGACATATTTGCTCCATTTAAGTGTTTGTGGAGAACTTATGGAAAAGTCTGCAAGTGAGATAAACCTTTCTTCACTAGCAAGCTGAACCAAAACCAGCAGATTATTTGTTTGCAGAGGTAGCCCTTTGTTAGGTAAGCAGAAAGAAATTGCTGCTTAATACTTTTTTGCAATATACTATTCACTGCATTTCCTTCCATATCTACCCCGAAGGCAGTCACCCATGCGCTCATGTCCAGCAAAACTGGGAGGAGAGCAGGATGAAAACAGTATGTTGGCTTTATACAGTATTCTGGCCAAGGGTTATTTTAATCCTTATGAAGCAACCACCATGAGCCATGTCATGCAATGCTCACCCATAGTAAATGTTCAGTAGCAGGGCCCTTTTTTATTTTTTGTTCCATATAGAATTCATTCCCATCTGTCAGTATGATGACTCTCACAGTGGGATTATTGTAGGGGGGAGGAATATGAAGCAAGCAAAAAAAAAAAACAAACCCAAAGGTGTTGAGAATAGAGCAAAGATACCTTTACTAATTGACCTTTCCGAGCAGTTGTTTTTCTCATGGATGCTTTGATCCTAAACTGCTGAAGGATACTTTATTCTCCTGTCCTTCAGAACAGCTTGAGGGACTATTAGTTCTCTGTTTACCTTTTAAAGGATCATGGATAATAATTTGGATAGAGGTGCAACAGGGAAATTCTTCACACTTCTGCAAATTCTAAAGAAGCCTTTTAATTAGGAACTTGCTCACTTGCATTTTAAGTATAGGATTAAATGCATACCAACTCAGTGAACTGATGCCTTTGCACACTGAGCCACAAGGCCTGCCACCCCCCTGATGCTTGGGTGATGGCTGACCTGATGACACAAGAGATACAGCCTTTGTTCCCCATGTCACAGCAACCTGGACTAAAATCCCAAAATAGCAAGATTAGGGCTCTAGAATGAGCTGTAACTATAGAAAGGGGGTTGTAGAAAGCAACACAGGGCCATGATCAACTGATTTGGTTTTGCTGCTGATTTTGTCAACAGGCTGGGGAGGGGAAGCTCAGTCACTTTCCTGCAATAGTTTCTCTGTAAAAGGGAGATCATGATATCGATCTCCTTTGCAAAAAGTACTTTTAAGAGTTGTGAAAAATTCTTTCCTGACTACATGTAAACAAGAGTCAGAACTTAAGATTAGCCCACATTCAGGATGACTTGCAACCAAAGCCAAAGTTTTAACAAAAGTCTCCAAAGATAAACACCCACAAAAGACATTTTTTGCAGCACATATTCCTCCAAAAAAATCTGACTTTGAAATTCTTGCTTACACGTCACTGAATGCACTGCTTCCTTCACTTGGTAAAAATCAAATTTCCCACTATCTCCACCACACCATTATGAACTCTCCAGGTTCCTCTTTTGCTGCAACCCGGTCGGTGCATCCACCCTCAGCATGTGCAATGTACAAATGATTTCCATGCCTCACTGCATGCACTGAGGCTTCACAGCTCTGACTGCAACTCTCACACAATTTGCCATGAAAAGATGAATGGCCTAAGCCTCAAACCTAGGGTCTGTTCATCTCCACACAAAAAGTACTACTGTGCAAACACTGTTGGTGGCTGCATGATCCATGGCTGTTGGTCCAAGACATTTCGTAACCACTCTTGGTTTCAGCATCCTATATCCAGTTCATTAGGAGAAGCTGGTAAATGTCAGCTCTACAAACAGGAAAAAAAAATGATTCAGTCCTCTCTATATAATCTGTCTAATAAATTCAATAGGTGTCACTTTTGTGGAAGGGTCTATATACCTCAGCAGTAATTTGTCACCAAGAAACAGTTTCAGGGCATTTCACAGTTGTGTGTCAGTGTTTATTTCAGGCCTTATCTTCAATGAACATTTCTTGCTAAGAGAAATTAATTCCTTGCATCTGTCACTATAGGAACAAAGCAAATGCACTTTATGTAGAAAGCCCATTATTCAGTACATTAAGCACTGATATGACAGTTCCCATCCCACAGTTGCACACAACAATACATAACCTCACTCATCACTAAGATCTGCAAAATTTAATACTATGGTATAGGTGTGGGGTTTGGTTTTTTGTTTTGTTGTTGTTGTTTTGATTTGTATTTTATGTTTTGTTTTGGGTTTTTTTGTAGAACTTTCAACTATTTTAACCCTGATAGAAAAAATCCAACCCCAAAACAAAAAATCCCACTCCTCCAGCAAACATGACATCACTATTTCAATTCACATGACAGTTTAGTAAATTTGAAAAGCAATGGCAAGACAAAAAAGATAAAAAAAGACAAAAAAAAGTGTCATGAAGGGGACACAACTTCTAAAGTACATCGAAGCACACTTGAAATTATGTGAAATTAGATCTGTCTGCAGTATGACTTTTGCACAACTCTGACCTCTCAATCCTAGCCTGCCCTCAAATATAGTGGTCTAAATAAATTCCAAATCAAGAAAAGCTTGATTAAAACACCTTTAGGATATGATTCACACCAGTGTAGAGAAAGAAAATGCTAGAAATGCCAGGAAAGAAAACAAATGACTTATTCCTCTGATGTTTGTTGTAATGAGGAAGAACCAGGGAAATTCACATACAGGAATTTTTCAGTCAATTGGAGGAAAATGAAAGGCGGAGGAGGAAAAAAAATATTATGCCTTGTGATGTGTTACTGGTTTCCTAAAACACGACCGTACTGTACAGATTCCATAGTGAGGAAATTAAACAAGCACAATAACTACACGGGGCACTCTGAATATCTGAAAAAACCCATGTACGCAGACAGCAGTCACTGAAATAAGAGAAGCAGTTCACTGGTTGCACGTTCAATTCATTTTTCTCCGAGATGCCAGCAAAAACAATTCTGAAAACCTGCTTGCTAATCATTTTAAGCAAACACTGGGGAAAACTCAATTAGGATGCATTTAAGCAGGCACCACAGGAAGCTCATTCTGGGGCAAGCTTGCAGACAGTCAAAGACTTATTTTCATCTGATTTGAGACAGAAAAAACACCATGTGACACACAAGTCCAGTCAGAGCTAACCAACCTAATGTAAATTGCAGATCATCACAGTGTGAAAGACCTCCTTGGTAATAAAGATACCAGCTGCTAGAACTGGAAATATGATGCAGAACAAGTTACTCTGCATGCCTCGATTAAAAGTGCCCATTTTCTTATGGGGTTTGTGCCATACATTTCTGTGTACTGCTGCCATACTTGCCTTAACAATAGTATGTTGCCTTCAGTGTCCCCTGTGCCCAGGCTAGGCTGCCATTCCTCTCTATTTTTGAGACATCCATGCCTTTATTAAAATTAGGGAAAATTAGCAAACAGGTTCAGGAATGGTGCTATTGTAAAACCAGGCTAAAATAAGCTAGAAAATCACCAGTGAGCTACGGCCTTTTCTAGCCTAATTCTTAAGTCAGAACAGGAAGATACAGTCAGTGAAAATTAATCTATTATCATTAATTTCATCTCAGCATTTGCAAGCAGCCTGGATTTTGCAATATTTATAGCTCAAACTGTTCTCCAGTTTTCATGAATTAAACCAGCTATTTTTTCCCCCCTCTGGGAAGAGCCCTAAAGTCATTCTGCCTCTTCAGCTCTCGAAAATCACTTTATGGCAGCCTGGAATGAATACAGGTCCCCTGCACACCACAGCCCCTCTCACCAGCTGTGCCCCAAGGCCATATGGCCTTCAACTCAAGTGTTATATGCAACACAGTCTTCCAATATCTCAATGTACCCACTTTAAACAAACAAAAAAGCACGGCAAAGCTGCTCTACTGCTCTTTGAGAGCAGCTCCAATGCTCTTGGAGAAAAACAAGCTCTTGAGAAATGTTGTGTTTTGTTTGATCACCAATATTCCACTCATCTAGTTGAAATGTAAGAGTTAAACATGACTGTCTTTTAGCTGCAATAGCTTTTGTTTTAAGTCACAGCATTTTTCAATAATGTATCTCTGCTCTGAATTAGCAAAGGCCACTGAATGTTTTAAAGTCATTTTCTTAACAACTAGCATATAATCCCTAAAGTCCTGTGCAGTTCTTTTCTCCCTCCTTTTTAAATTTCTCAAAAATATTTTGAACTCTAAATGAAGGAGGAATTGCTCTAGGGTTTGCCAAGTGCCCTTTTTTTTTTTAGCAGCCTTCTTCAGCTAGCTTCTGTATTATTTCAGATACATCTTAGCAGGTCCTTTATCAGGGGTCCTTTGGATCCCATGATCAGAGTTGCAAAATAAGATGTTAGATCTCTAATTCCAGGGGAGTTTTATCCACTCAAGGTTAATTGCTGTTATTTCCCCTTTGCCTTTATGATTTCTCATACACTTATGTACATTTCTCAGTCCCTTGCCTCCCCCTTTACTGCACGACCCCTTCAGCTCAAGCTGTCTCCCCCCCTGGACATGAGCCTCTCTCCTGACACACTGAGGAATCAACTGGGCTGGCATCTCGAGGTGTTACTGCCATGTACACCACCCAAACACAAGCAGATGCAGAAGAACAACCAGTCTCATTTAAAGAAGAACTTTTGAAGTGCATGGAGAATACAGTGGCATTTCAGCTACTTGGAAACCAATGTATTTTTCACTTTACTTCATTGGATTTTTTGAATACACTACTTTCTAAGTGTCTGAAAGAAAAAGCTTGTTTTCCAAGCTAGCTGAAATATTTCTATTCATCACTTAAATTCATGTTTTGTTTGCTGGGTTAATATTTTGCCATTCTTAAAGGCTCCAAATCTTAAAAATAGTTTATCCCCTCTGTCAAATGAGATTTACAGTAGCTTAAAAATCCATAAATAGGCTGTTGGTTCAACATTACTTTACTGACTATTGTTTAAATCCAATTTTTTAGTATCCCTTGAATAATGACAATGGATTTTAACATATAGTGATCATTTTGTATTTATCTGCTTAAACATTGTTTTTTCATAATCGCCTTACTGTTCAACAGTCACTGTCAAGCCATTATCCAGTCACAGGTTCATAATACAATTTGATTAAACTTATTACAAAAATATTAAAAGCTTTTGGTTTTTGTTTTTTTTTTTTTCCCATTATGCTTTACCAGAACAATGAAGAGATGCTTTGCACAGCAATTCCCTCCTCCACAACAATTCACACAGAAACATTCTTTGTTTGCAAAGCTTCTTTGTTCTTTATCCTGTGTTGCTTAATTAGGGATATAATGAAGAATATTATACTCATTTTAGAGTAGTTTGGAAGTAATGATGCCTGAAGCAAGTCATGGAGTTCTTTTTAACTCAACTCAAGATACAAATGTTGGCAATGGCTTTTACAAATTGATCCTACTACTATCACCATTTTCAGAAATAATTTTTAGTTGTTTTTGTCCTTTTCCTTAATAATTGCCCTTTTTAATTTCTTGGGTGCCATACCTCTCTGCAGGATAAATTTGAGTTTTGTAAACTGATATTTTTCCCTTAATAAACAGCACGCCTTAAAATTATTTTATTTTGGAATAAAATTTTCTTCCCAGAGGCATGTAACTCCTGTTACAGGTTGCATGCAGCATCCATCGAATTAGCCATGTGGCTCACAGAATCATGGTAGTCTCTTAAGTGGCTAGAGGAAAATCTAGAAGGTGAGTTTTCTAGATCTAGAAGAAGATGTAGAGTTGAATTTCATCTGTGAATCACCCAGCTTATCTCTCTGAAGACCCACTGCAGTTTTACAGGTTTTTCAAAAGAAAGAGTTCTCATCACCTCAGTCTGGTGTTGAGGAAGACCAGCACAGGGTTGGGACTCAGTTGCAAAGCAAGGTGTCAAACAGTGCTGAGATTTTCAGAAACTGAAACAGGGATATGGCCACTATCAAGTTGTAATCCCTGGCTGGCACTGGCATGGTTTTCAGGTCTTGGTGACAGGTTTGCACATAGGGGTTTTGGCCAAGTTTGTTTGCCCTTGCTTTCTTCATACCCCTCAGGAATTATTTTTTATACGCACAGCTTTACTATAAAGATTCCAAACATATACACAAATATGCTCATTTAATTTAAAGGATTCTTTCATAAAAGGCATTTGGACTGTAGTAAAAAAAAACAAAACAACAAACAAGCCTGTTTCTACAGAGAAACTATACACCATAGGTTGGTATGGGGGCAGGTTAGGTATGTCTAATGGAGGTTTTAAATTTGTTTCAAACTCAAATTCTAGGAGTGTTTTTAGTATTGCAAAAAAATCAGAGTAAAAAAAACTTAAATACTCCATTAGGCTTAAGCATGCGAGTCTGGTCCCCCACATTTCTTCAGGAGTAGTAGTTCCGGACTGAGGAGAGCCAGCTGCTGGATAAATGAAAGATTCTCCACAGACCAGGATATTCGTATGGATCCAAGGGAGATCTCTCCAGTGTAGTGCCTGTTTCCCACTCATCAGCTTCTCTATCAAACTGGTAAACTTTGATGTAGAAATGTGTGCTCCAGGAGCTGGACTGTGGCCTTTAAACTCCCTTTCCCCATGGCCAGGCTACCAGGCCCAGGGAACCCAGTTTCACTCTCTTCTGACTATAGGCAGGTGACTATTGGAAGTTTTCTACCCCAAAAGTTAGTAAGAACTTCTTGAAATCTTTTGTTAGGGAAATAGTACAACCAGTGAGACCATTTGAAAACTTACATAAAGTGAGACAGGTAAGACAAGTTAGAAGTTTTCTCAGAAGTCTTTCTACAGATAAGACATTGTTAAAAATACTAGCAAGGCAGTGCAATCAGCAGAAAAACTGAGAGCAGGGGATTTTTTGTATGTTTTTTTTCTTTCTTTTTTCTTTTTTTTTTTTTCCCAGGTCAGTCCTTAAAAAAAACAAAACACAAATGTAACTGCTGTGCACGAGCCAAAATGTAAAATCTACCTGCCAAGCCCAAGCACAAGTATGTAGATAAACATCTTCCTGTCATTTAGATACACCTAGGTGAGGAAAGCTTGTGCCCAGCACAACTAAGGTTCAAGGTGCACAATGCCAGAGGAACAAATATGATCACAGCTTTGTCTGCTATATATTTTTCTAACTCCCTTTATTGGTCAGCTTTGAAGCGCTCCTTCTGAAAGCAGGGCCATGTATTTTTTTTATTATTATTTTTATATGTACATCTATCTATATAATTTTTTCCCCACTGGCATATTGCTTCTCAGGCTAAAGAAATAAAATAAAATTACTTTTGCAGCCACACACTCCAGGGCACTTCACATTAAACGGTAGACACTACAGGCAACTAGACAGCACTAATAGCACCTGAGGCAATTTCCTTTCCTATGTTTCTTCCCAGTTGCCAGCTGGAGTCTGGGCTAAAAATATCCTTGCCATGACAGAATAATGAATCCCGGCGATAAGTGTATTTCGTAGCAACGCAATGAGGTCATTATCTGTGTGTTAATGGATGACTGGGGTGGTAAAGGGGAGGGAAATTGTTACTGGGTGGTGCAATAAAAATGCAGAATGAATGAAAGAAATGTGAACAAATGTTACTCAAAAGGGCCTGAAAAACAGCCTGTTTTCCTGTTTATGTTAGTGCAGGAATAATTTCCATGACATTAAAAATTGAAAATACTCATAAAAAATTCTTCTTAGCTGGCAATTTGTCTGCATAAGCAATTACTGCTTTCTCGGCTCTGTGAAATTATTCTGTTTTATCTATAGGACATAGCAATAATTGTACCATATATCTGATAGTTACAGTACCACTAATAGTAAGGGAAACACATTCCAAAGCTAATCTACAAAAAAACCTAACCCAAACCAAAAGAACAGGAAACAAGAAGTTCTAGAGAAAGTCACTCAGATCCTCACGTTCTGAACTACTTGTTGCCCAAAGTATTTCCCGCCCCTTGAAAAGTTCATGTAACTGAAGAACAATATACCCACATTTCCATTGCTCTGATCTGAAGTGAATTAGTGTAACTACAGCTAGACACACTTGATTTAGACAGGGGATGAATTTAAGACTAAGGATAATAATTTAAAACCTTGCTATTGCTGCTGTAATACCTAGTATCACTACACGCAAAAGAAGTCAGGCTTTTTACCTCCTGGCCTCTTGATTATCATAATTTGCCTACTGACAATTTTACCATTTTTCATCTTTAAAGACCAGCTGATCATATCTTTTTTCTATTGCCTTTACATACAGCACTAAGTAAGAGAAAGTACATTTTAACACCAATATTTAAAACTGACGCTCATTTATCTTTCTTGAGGAAAGAGCAGAGAGGTTTCCAGTTGGGGAAAACATCCTCTTTCTACCCTGATGATACTTTGGGCAACGGATGCTGTGTAGATAAAAAATACAAGCCAAAGACCAAGAAAGCTGATGAGTGTCATAAATGAATAGAGCAGCAGGTATAGGAGGAGGAACTTGCACTGAGGAACTTGCAGGGAGCCCTTGACCCCCAGAAGTCTGGAGCCTGCTAGGCCTGAACTGAGCTGCCTGCTTGGGCCCAGCAGCAAAGTTTAATTGCTCATCATGCACCACCATCAGAATGTAGACTTGCTTGGTTAGAGCACTTAATACACAACGACTTTGTGCAGGATCTCCATGTATTAGCAGAGAAAAGCAGAGCTATTAGGTCTTGCATTGAAGTGCAATACATAAAAAGGAGAAAAAAACTTTCAAGGCAGGCCAATTATCATTAGCACGTAATGTAATGACAATGCTTCAAACTAAAGAACAAAGACAGCCTCTGATCCTGCAAGTATTTATTGTCCTGCCCTTCTCTACCCATACCCTTGGGATTCAATGAGACTTTGCATAATAGTAAAATTAAACTATGTATCATCATTTCGAAGACACAGTTCTGAAACAAATAGCATCTACAGTCTCCACTCTATTTGCTGAGGAGCAGAGAAAAAAAGAAGGAAAATAATCAGAAAACTTCTCTACCAAAGTCTTGCTTTTCTCCTTGGATGAGGAGGAAGACATTATCACCAGATCAGCTGCACAAATATTAACAGTCTAGTGATCAGGATATTTTCAAGTTGGATAGGTTGGCCTAGATTGACCTGTTAGATCTGGCATGCCTGAACTCATCCCATTTTTTATCAGTTTCCATTCTTTGTCTGGAGCATGGTCAGGGCAATGAGTGGCTTCCTGCAATTAAACACCTGAAGTTAACCTCAATCCAGGAATTTGTCTACACACAACAGCCACCTGCAGCTTTTAGAATCTGGTTTCCAGTGCAACTGTTTAAGTCTCTGCATTCACATTTCTTTTTCCTTATATCCACTGAAAATCTGGATTTTTGAGAAAATTCCCACTGCAGAATTTTTCAGAAAAAGAGTTTTCCCAAGTGGATGCAGAAAGCAGGCTGAATTTAACCCTTCAGTCCATGTGCACTGTGTATCTGCTGAAGCTTCAGCTGATATGACACTTGGACTTAGCTGAGGAGGTGATGTCTTGACCTGGGAGCTTGGCAAATCCATCTGCAGTAGTCTGTGACCCAGCTAGCCTCTTGGACACAGCAAGGCCTCTAGTGAGGGCTATGGAAAGGGATGCAAGTTCTGCCCCTGTGATTCTGGCAGTGATTCTGTCCACCACACCAGCTTAAACCCCAAAGATGGGTTTGGTCTGCAACATCAGAGTGAATTGCAGTGGCTGAGGTGCAGTTTACCCCCCTCTGTTGGCTCTGACACAGGGGTGCCCTCACTGACAGAAGAGCCAGACAGAAGAGAGATCATAATATCTTATGTGACTGCAGCTATTTTCTTACATGCACATTAGGCAGAGAGAGACCTGACAGAAGAGATGCATCATCTAATAGTGAAAATATCAAAGTAACATTAACAGAGTCTCTGAGATGACAGCATAGGATGAGGCCAGCTAAAGGAAACCTGAGAGGCTATGCAACTTGAGAGGCGTACAGCTGGGAAGAAATGGACTAAGAGAAAGATTCACCATATCACCTATTATCTTCTGTTTCCAGCCTTGAAAACCTGGCCTTGAATTTTGCTGCAAACAGCCACTCCAAATTTTAGTAAATAGAGGTTTTGTCTCTGGTGAGTCTGGCAAACTATTGATGTGCTATTTTGATAGATTCAGTGAATATGGAGGTGGATGCCTTTCATAACTCAAAACTAGAAGGGATGCCCAAGAAAAGGAGTTAGGCATGAAATGGATTTGCAACAGAGATTAACGTTCTTATATTCTGTGTGTAAAACCAATTTCAGTAGATCCACAGCCAGACTTTTCTCTCTAGTCTTCACAGCCTTCCTGGCTAAGTCAAGATTTTATGCTGCTTTTTCATTTGTGATCTTGGAGTTTTCATCTGTGACTGGGTTTTTTCCTCCTGCAGTCTTGGGCTAAAGCAAATACTAATAGAGGGAGGATGGAAGGGCCAGTCTTGAACAGAAACAACTACTAAAGCTTGATGGCTAAAGAAAGAGAGAAACAGAGAGAGAAAGAGAGAAACAGAGAGAGAAAGAGAGAAACAAACAGAGAGAGAAAGAGAGAAACAAACAGAGAGAGAAAGAGAGAAACAAACAGAGAGAGAAAGAGAGAAACAAACAGAGAGAGAAAGAGAGAAACAAACAGAGAGAGAAAGAGAGAAACAAACAGAGAGAGAAAGAGAGAAACAAACAGAGAGAGAAAGAGAGAAACAAACAGAGAGAGAAAGAGAGAAACAAACAGAGAGAGAAAGAGAGAAACAAACAGAGAGAGAAAGAGAGAAACAAACAGAGAGAGAAAGAGAGAGAAAGAGAGAAACAAACAGAGAGAGAAAGAGAGAAACAAACAGAGAGAGAAAGAGAGAAACAAACAGAGAGAGAAAGAGAGAAACAAACAGAGAGAGAAAGAGAGAAACAAACAGAGAGAGAAAGAGAGAAACAAACAGAGAGAGAAAGAGAGAAACAAACAGAGAGAGAAAGAGAGAAACAAACAGAGAGAGAAAGAGAGAAACAAACAGAGAGAGAAAGAGAGAAACAAACAGAGAGAGAAAGAGAGAAACAAACAGAGAGAGAAAGAGAGAAACAAACAGAGAGAGAAAGAGAGAAACAAACAGAGAGAGAAAGAGAGAAACAAACAGAGAGAGAAAGAGAGAAACAAACAGAGAGAGAAAGAGAGAGAAAGAGAGAAACAAACAGAGAGAGAAAGAGAGAAACAAACAGAGAGAGAAAGAGAGAAACAGAGAGAGAAAGAGAGAAACAGAGAGAGAAAGAGAGAAACAGAGAGAGAAAGAGAGAAACAGAGAGAGAAAGAGAGAAACAGAGAGAGAAAGAGAGAAACAGAGAGAGAAAGAGAGAAACAGAGAGAGAAAGAGAGAAACAGAGAGAGAAAGAGAGAAACAGAGAGAGAAAGAGAGAAACAGAGAGAGAAAGAGAGAAACAGAGAGAGAAAGAGAGAAACAGAGAGAGAAAGAGAGAAACAGAGAGAGAAAGAGAGAAACAGAGAGAGAAAGAGAGAAACAGAGAGAGAAAGAGAGAAACAGAGAGAGAAAGAGAGAAACAGAGAGAGAAAGAGAGAAATGCAGTTGAATTGATGCTGTGCACACTGTAGCATGAAATAAGGGACAGTAAGAAAGGCAGCATATTAAGGAATTACAAGTTTCTATTACTGGCTCATGTCAGCTCATATAAGTATTTATCTTCTTTCAGAAGTTTTGCTGTTAAGCATATTCACACTGCTTGGTATGGAAAAAAACCCATACAAACTGGCTCCAGAATACTTTGCTCAATATTCTCTCTCCTCACACATCTGTTGCAATATGATATGTTGGGATATGATCAAGTTCGTTCGCAAAGCCAAGCCATGCTGACGATGGTGACATATGTCTAGTACAGCAAACATATTACATAGATATATTACCACTCCTGGAGTACCCAACAGAAACACAGGATCATGTATTAGCGTTTTTAAACAGAAACAAAGTTTTAATATTTCCTTTCCTATCACTACTGCAAAACACAGCTGCCACTTTCCCAACTTCATTTCCTACTGACACTATAACCATGTACATCCACTGCTCACTGTTCTACCCATATCCAATACAGCTTCAGGGCTGACTCTTGACAAAGACACAAGCAAGGCCATCTCTCCACCATCTCAGGTAACAAATGAAGGCTTTTTTTACCTTAGTTTCTCCCACAACATGGGAAGAGAAAGAACCAAGAATACTCCCTGAACTGGGGTAGGCAGCATTAATTACAGGGTACAACACCTGCTGAGACAAAGCACATTCCAGAGAGGACCCACATAAGCTTCATAACCAGAAAAAATGCAATACATCTAACAGCTATTTGTAAATGGAGCCAAATCTGAACACAAAAGTACATCCATTCAGCAGCATGAAATATCGCCTTCAATTTAAGGATTGCATTCCCGTTGATGAAATTTTCTCATTCAGACTACTTGATTAAAATTCTGTGAGTAACATATGCTTTAGATTAACAGCTCAGCAGCAGGGAAGGTATCCTTCAATACAGATTGGGATAGATTTATCCCATATTTGTTACAGCTGCTGCAGCCAGACACTGTCAATAGCTCTCATTTTGAGCTTGTGCGTCAGTCAAGAACTTATTAAAAGGTGAGACTATTTGGGGAATTTTTCTTCAGTGACAACAAAACAGAATACTTTCAATTTCTCTAAATAAGTTTATTTGACCAGTTAAGCTGCCAGGCTTTATTGCTTCAGACAATGTAATATTCTCCAGTGCCTCTACCTGAGCTGCTGCATACCCCACCTTCTCCCACACATACTGAAGCTGACGTACAGATCAACTCGAAAGTATCAGAGAAGCAAGTCAGCCTGAAGAAACCTCACATCACCAGCCTTAAATGTTTTCTGTATCAAAAAAGTGACCCCATTCACATGCTGTTATTCACATGGCATACACTTCCTGCTATACCAAATCCTAATGGCTATGTGAAGGTACAGGTAAAGGACAGTCATACAGATACATCAGAAGCAGCAGACTCAGATTTTTCCATAAGGGTAGGTGGATGTGAGGAATCCCTGTTTTAGTGGATTCATTCCCTGTGTTGCATCTACACACAATTCTTCCTTCCCTCCTAAACCAGCACAAACCACAGAAACTAGAACAACCCTGAAGACATAAATTTCCAGCATGCAGCCATATGTAAAGTACACAGATCTGTCCTGTATCCCTGCCATGCTCTCATCTGGCTTAGTTTATCATGTTTCTGAAACTAGGTACAATACCAGGGCCTTTTTTCCCCGTAGTCACTCTAGATGGTGACATTAATGTCACAAAGATTTATCCAGTTTAAGTTGTGACAACTGCTTCAACAACCCTTTCAATGCCAGGAAGACAAAATGCCTTGAATCTAGAGCCTCAGATCTGTTTCCTCATGAACCATATCAAACAGGCTCAAAATGTGCCTGTCTGAAGTTTTGCCTAACAGAGCTGGAGCTCAGGGACAGCTCCTGCAAGTGCCTCCACCCCCAGTAGACATGGTGTTTGTGACCAGCTGCTTGGGTAAACATTACTGTGCCATAAAAATGTATAGCACACAGAAAAAGCCTTTGTTCTATGCTTATAAAATTTATTCTTTCTAAGGCAGAAAGAGCACATGAGAGTGAGATCCCTCGCAGCATCAGCTGAGCATTATGAATCCACATCTGCTGTCATTTTTGAGAATCTGATTAAAATCAAGACATCTATAATAGCAGCCATTACTTCAACATAGAAATTAGGGGTATTGTTAATTCTTTTCAACATGTATCACCTCCCTTCTAATTGGATCTATATTCATTACTGAAACTGAAATTTAAAAAACAGCCACGAAAGGCTTTTGATGTCAGCTGTATATATCATGTCTTGAATTAAGTTATAATGCATTAACCATGCATTATACGAATCTTTAAGTATCTGTTTCATTCCACTTAAATGCATATGTCCCAAGTCCTGGAGTGTTCACTGACATACTGCAAAAATGCAACAATCTCTTAGGATGGGCAAAGGAGCACTTTCAATTTGAATTGCTGAAAAATACATAGATCATGGCACCAAACCTCCCCGAAATCTGTTGGTGTAGAATTTATTTGTCTGCCAGGTGCAGGAGCTGCTCAGTAAACGAGGTGCAAGACAGGGAAGAAATAGACCCTTTGAGTTATTGCCCATCAGAAATGCCACAGAATACAAAGTGGAAGCTGTCTGAAGGTGGATGAGTGTACTATGGCCCAACCCCTGAAAACATACTTTTTTTAAAAAATGGGGAAGAAAAAAGAAGAAAGGGAAATTTTGTGCTCACTTTCAGAAGACTTTTGTCAGAACTTCCCCTTCCTCACCACTCAGCTTAATTTTTACTCTCTTTTTTAATCTCTTTTTTTAATAAGAGGGCATTATACCACCCCTTCAGACTGCTCATTTTCTCCCACTTTTTGCCAGTACTATAGAGCAGTAGTAATATGACCATTCATTCTTATGCCTTCAAAACATAAATCCCATTGCATCCTTCCTGCTTGTCCAATAGGGCACAAAATTTGGCAGGAGGACAGTGAAGTAGTTTCCCTCACCTCAACTAATCCAGACTGGGAAGGCAGAGAAGGGAAGAAAAAAAGGTTGCCATGAAGCTTTGGTTTGCTTCCTTTTGAATGCAATCCCATTTTCCAGACACTAACTATCAATATTTCAGCTAAGCAGACATAAGAGACAAGTTCTTCTTGCCCCATGATGCTGGATGATGAAAAGAGAGGGAAGACAAAGCAGCAGCTTGCTGCACTCTGAGGTATAACAGAGAAATTTCAGCAAGAGCTGGCAGGAAACAAGTGGGTGGAATTCAGAAACTTCCCACTGTCTCTCCAACCTGCCCAGTGTTATAAACCATTATTTCCAGGCAGAGAGAGAGCAGAGATCTCTTACCTGAATATTCCTCCTTCATTAGGCCAGGGGTCTTCAACTACTGCTTACAGGCCCCTGAGCGGGGCTCTAAAGGACTTTAATAAGGGTATCAAAGCCTGCTCATACTTGTTACACTTTAATTTCTATATGTGAAATTACTAGAGAAGGCTATCCCTCTGGTAAAGACTTTAAATATCCCCAAACAAAACCCATCTGTTTTGTTCAGATGCTTTCTCAGAGGGGCCTGGGGGAGACCTGACTTTACTGGACTTTAAAACAACTTTAAAATAGTAATGTACTTCTTACTGTGTGTTTAAAAATAAAAAAATATGTATTGCCCTAGCAAACTCAAGCTAATCCACTAGCAAAATACAAGTAGAAATACCAGTCTGTGCATATTTTCCTTCTGGAAAGGTAAGTTCCTCTTGCTGTGGAACTATCCTGCCCAAATCTCCCCACAGCCAACTCCAAGTGATCAGCAGCGGCAATTGCTCCAGCCTCAGTATTTAACTCCTCTTATCTTGCCTGCTACAGATTTACCCCTTCTAATTTCTCAAAGCAGCACTCCTGACATTTGCTCAGCCTTTCAGAAAAGAGGTGGACAAGCCATCCAAATTTTATTTCACCAGAACAAAACCTTGAAGTAATTAATGTAAAGTAGAGTACAGAATACCTGGCTGAAGAAATGGAATATTCCATTTATGGCAATTATACTGGTTATAGTTCACCACTTTGCAGTGATAAAAAGCCATTAATGAGCTTTGCCACTGATAGCATTACTTTCTAATCTTAATTCTTTTAGGATTATTAGCTTTAAAGCCACTTTCATGAAGATAAGTTAATTTATACTAAAATGAAATTGAAAAGTAATGCTTAAATGCAGCAGCATCTACACAATAAAGCAGCATTACAAATATTCACTTGAATAACACCCACTAGTTCACTTGTTGTTATTCACAACCCCTGAACATTTGTTTTCTTAAACATCTTTAAAATGAATCAGTGACACATATGAAATAAGTAAAAAGAAAAAAAAAGAAGAGTTTAATCACATCCTCTAGTGTCTGTTGACTTCAAAGTTTGTATGAACTCTGCTTGCTTTCTTCAGAATATCAAATGTTTTTCTTTGCCTAGTCACTGTGCTTCTCACAGTGCTTGTTAAAAACTTTTCTTCCTAACACAGCAGCCCCTCCTTGGGTTAGGGACCTCCCATGGGGCAAACACCCACGGTTTTCCTCCAAGAACCTCATGACAGAAATAATTCTAGTAAGGGGACTTGACTAGAGCTGTAAATGAGATCACAAAATAAGTAGCTGCTCAGGACTCTAGGGCAGGGTATTTAAATCAGATGAGTTTTTGGCTGATAGTTGGAGATTTTTCTTAAATGAGAAATTTCATCACTTTGAGCAATAGGTGTTTCAAGTCCATAGCTGATGGACTTAGGGATACACTACCCTTAGTAGCAGCAGTACCTTAGTAGTAAAAGCTACATGCAGAAAGGCATACAGACTTGGCAACTGATTCCACTGTAAATAACTTTAGACCTCTGAAATAAAATCCAGAACAGAAAGACAAACCTCCACAGTGGGATCCATATGTCTAGACTTAAGTATCTACTGTTATTTCAAACTCCCTTAGGCTTATAGGGCATCCATACACAGTTAATGGACATAATAGATAACCTATGACAGGCAAGATACTTTAAATAGCATTATTTTATGTACCTGTTATTTTAGGTCCAAGACTACCTATATTTACACTCCTGATTTTCCCTCTCCCCCATATCCTTGGTTAGTACAGAAGGTAATTAGATATCTAAGAATAAGATGCAAAACCACATAAATTGCATAGAGAGATACTGAGCAGTAGAAGAAGAATTTAAAGAAGAAAAGTTAAGCACAGAACAGAAACATCAGAAGTAGTTAAACCAGGCTTTAACCTCTACATTTGTGTATTAATAAGCTGTGGTAGAGAATCTTTGCATGGGATTTACCTTGCTTCCTGCTCACGTTCCTGTAGGATTTCCTGGCTGTAAATGAAGGAGAGATGTATCATGTCCTCTAGCACCTTGCAATGTGGTTGAAACCAGGTAGCTGCAGGGCTCATGCTTTCTTCCAAAAGGTCACCTGTGCCCAAGTAGCTCCAGCTGTCCTGTGGGACCAGCTTTAACCTGATATGCACTCAGGGGCTGCCTCTGGCATCAAGACCACTGTGGTCCTGCAGCCTGGCTGACATCCTAAATCAATGCTTGGTCATGGCCACAGACTTCACATTAAACATGAGGGACCTGGAGAGTTCAGGCACACCCAGGGTTACATGGGACCATTGCTGAGAAGATGGCCATGAAAAAAGCCTTGCTAAACTAATGAGTGAAATGATTCAGGCTAGAAAGATCTGCTTGGAAATTTCTGTGCTGCAAGAAAAGTCAAGTCTTGTAAGGCAAGTACAAACAACAGTCCTTCTCTTCCTCCTTTCCCTCTGCAAAAGACAGAAAAAAAAAAGAGAGAGATGCAATTAAAACCCAGGTAATACTGACCTATGCAGAGTCCTAGCTGGGCTGACTAGCACAATTTCTCACTTGCACAGCTGGAAGCACAGGTGCTGTGGATGGTGAGAGGAGAAGGGGAGAAGGGAATGGGGTGAGAAGCCAGGTGGTTCCTTTTCTAACATTCCATCCAGAGTTCATGCACTCCAGCAGAAAACATTAACCAGAAAGGGCTGTTTTCAGTTCCATCACAGTAAATACACTCCTGACTCACAGATGTGCACTTAACTCATGACATCACAGAAAGTTTCACTGGCTACATCAGAAGAGCCCTGCTGGTTCCAGCCACCACTGTACAAGCACAGCACCTGTTAAGTGAAGAGTAACAAGGTCTGGAAAAGAACTGTAAATTTTGTCCAAAAGAATCACTGTCAATCTTCATCTGAAAGTTATGTTTATTTATATTAACTTGCTCAGAAAAGCAGATTTGTGTTTTGGAAGAATTTTCCTAAGCAAATGTCTTGAGGCTTTTTGCTGATTAATATTCTACACTGAAAGAGAATCAAGTAATAAAAAATAAGTGGGCTAAAGGGGAAATGAGTATCTTTGCTGCTCCTAGATCTTGATCAACAACTCAATCCCATAGTGTGAGCTGCATGGCCAGTTTCCTTCTGCCTTTCCTGTGACCTCAGGAGTACAAAACTGAAACCAAACAAGGAGGAGTTAAGGCCTTAGACAGGATTAGAGGAATATTCTGAGTTTGCTCCATACGTTTTTCTGGTCAGAAAAACTGCAATGCTTCCTTACCTATAGATATGGGTAATGCAGGGTTGATAAGAAGGGATGTGGGTTTCAAGACTGTCCAGTTCATCTACAGCCTTTGTCACCAGCAACCCTCGTTAGCTGTGGGAGGGAACAGAGCTGGGACAGTTCTGAACACTTCTAAGATTTTCATCTGCCCAGGTGAGAGCTGGGGTAAAAAAAGCAAGAAGAGATGGGATAACTTGCCCCCCCACCAGGAAACAGTGGATTTCAGTCTCCAGGAATGTCAGACAGAAAGTCTATATGTGGGATGCTGCTAGATGAAAGGGAGCTGCCAGCTTTCTTAGTGTATATTACAAGAACATAATTAAAAGCCCTTTAAAACCACCACTTATGTAAAAAAGCACCAAAAACAAACAAAAAACCCTCCACAACACACAAAATAACAAAAAATAATTATACAAATATAGAAATAGTTGTTATTCTTTGTTGTACTTCATAATTGTGGGTAATGGTTTGTTTTTCATATTTATGAGATCAAAATACTGCATCAGACTGATCAGATTTGCTTTTATCTTTCTCAGGCCACGGTTTGATAACAATCTTTGTACAAAGTCTACAGGAAATATTTTAAATTATTTCTTTTCACTAATTCCTTGTTGGAACTAAATGCAGAGTGTGGCTCAAAAATAATTTTGGACAAGAAGATTACTGGTAATTAAATCTCTACTGTTAGTTTCTCTCCTCCTCTTCTTTTTTTTTTTTTATTTTGAAAGCTTGTTTTTTAAGGAACAAAAAAACTTCAGCAATCTCTGTCTGCTCAATCAGTCCAGTTTCTTCTTCTGAACCTTTGGACCTCTTAGCTAACTTGAAGCAAATCTGACAGAGTAGTAGAAAACTTACAGATCATTATATTCCTGAAAGTGTCATAAAATCATGTCTGGCTGGATTGAAAAGAGAGCGAAATGAGTTCTTCCCAGGAGGAAAAGGATTGAAGCATAAACTTATCCATCATCTGTTGTGCCTGACCTGTGAACATCCACCCAGAAGTTTTCCTGCTCAGTGATACAGCAGCATATGCATCTCTCAGCTCTGTCCCCCAGTACCTACAGCTCCTTCCTTACAGAGTGTTCAGGGGTCATAAGAGTGAATCAAGAAAGAGCAGAGCCATGAGAAACCTGTGAGGAGCTCCTGAGGTGGGTAGAAGCACTGGGCTTAGGGTTAGAATACAAAAGCACAGAAAAGTTGGCATCCTCTGTTTTGCTCCTCATGAGCTAACCTCACTTTGTTGTGTGGCAGATTTGTTCTCTCTGCTGTAAAAAGGAAATTCTATCCTATCTGAGGGCTCTCATTCCTCTCTAAATCAGCAATGCAGGTTTAGGCCACTGTGGAGTCGGTGTACACCTTGGCCATTCAGAGGCTGTTCAGCACAGTGGGACAAAATAAAATGGTTCCTTTAGTGAATTGCCCTGTAAACCATCTTGCTTAAACCAACCCTACTGTTAGGACCAACCAAAAATGTCCAAAAGAATAGCAGCATGGGAGCCACAGATATGTTTTTAGAGGAGAGCACCTAGAAACAGTGGTCAGTGCTTATATGTCTGATTGCCTAAACAGACGATGGGTGCTCAAGCATACTTGACAAACAGGGAAAGAGATCAGGGGAACATCATGCTCCAAAATCACCTTGGCTGTACCTGTACTAAAGGTAAACAGAAATTTCTTCCTAGGGACATCAGTCTGACAATTTTCACTCCACTTTAGCTTGAAATACATCTTTTGGGGCTGTAACTCAGCTAGAAAATATAAACAAACCCATTTTGATTCAAGGCTGAACAGCCTCTTCACCCAGCTACATCACAGCTTTTCCTTCTCTCTGGTTACAGAACAAACCAGAAACTCCACAAATATTGTCTTTTTCCATGAGGAAATAAGTCTAAGATCAAGTAATAATCAATAGCAGACAGTAAACAAACCAATCTCCTAATGGATTGTAAAGGGACTTCAGAGGCCTTTGCAATACATAGCACTAGCTTCCAAAAGAACAGGCAGTAGCCTTTACAGAGTTGAGACAAAGTATCTGCACTAAAGAAAGGTCACACTCAACACTAAGAGTACATTCTAAATCTCAGAAAGCCCTAAAAGGGACTGATGTAGTAGGATGGATCATTCTGACTGCACAAGGCACCCTAAAGAATATTCCTGAAGTCAGAGCTCTGCTGTACAAAACCCATTGCAGTTCCTAACGTCAGACGTACAGAAAGTAAAAGCCTTTAGAAATAACACATAGATCAATATGCAACAGCTTAACCTCTCTTTATGAAGATCCTAGAGGATTCAGAAATAAATTTTCTCCAGGTGAAATGCAGTCTGAGGCAGTGCTGATGATTTGACGCAATGCAGATTTGTCTGCATTTGCAGAATAGCCACAGTTGCTGTCACAGAAACCAAGGATTAGTGACCAATCACATCAAAACCTGACTAATCACAAATATCTAATACTCATAAGCACCAACACTTTTACAAATGTACCTCAGTCCAACCTGGTCACTTAATTTGCCTATTTTGCACCTACTCTTTTTACACCTTTGCTCCCTCCCCAGTTCTTCTCCATTACCACCCTCATCCCCTTCCTAATAAACAGCCAGCCCCTCTTGACTCTTTCCCATGGGCCCAGTTTTGCTGATTTTCCACTCTTATTTGATATTTGTGACAGGGTATTGTTAAAGTCATGTCAGCTCCTGGTCAGCAATTCTGTTGAGCTCCTATTTCCCTGTTTTGTTATATATGTCATGTCTGTGCTGTTGTTTTGCATGGAATCACAGAATGGTTTGGGCTGGGAAGAACCTTAAAGATCACCTAGTTCCAACTCCCCTGCATAGGCAGGGACACCTCCCACTAGACCAGGTTTCTCAAAACCCTCTCCAGCCTGGCCTGGGGAAGGGCTTCCTTCCAGAGAAGAGGCATCCACAACCTTCCTGGGCAACCTGCTCCAGTGTCCCACCACCCTCATAGTGAAGAATTTCTTTCTAATATCTAACCTAAATCTATCTTCTTTCAGTTTAGAACCATAGCTGGCCTTTTGTCAGCATGACTCAACAATTGCTATGCCTTAATTCTCCATATGTAAAATGGATGTGATGGTACCATTCCTAATACTTTTTTTTTTTTTTTTTTTTTTTTCTTTGTTCATGTGGACAAATGGACAGTAGACATCCTTTTCTGATTTCAGATGAAGCCATTCAAGTGATACTGATGTAAAATCAGGCAAGCTGACAAATAACAGCACATCCCCTCCAAACAGTGTGCTTGAACTTACTCCACCTACCAAAACAAAGCTAGAAAGCAAAACTCCTGCTGTGCCCTGAAGTGAAAGAGCATAAAACTTCAAGAATATTATGCTTGTCAGTGATACTCTTCCTCAACTTCTCCCTCATTGTCTTCTGCTTGTAAAGTCCCTAATTCTCACATTCCCCAGCTATTTAGGAAAAATAAACTGGGTAGAAGACAGATGAACTCCACAGAACATGGTCAGTATTTTTCTAGCCCCTAGACGCACATAACAGCTCTGCTGTTCTGAATCATGGAGCTATGGTTGCATGTGTTCAGATGACAACATTCAACAGCTGCTGCCACCTATGCCAAATACCCGACCTAACCAATCCTTCCAGCTTCTTAGATATATAAAAGAAATGCATGCAAGAAGAGAAGCAGCAGTAGAACCACATTGCTGATTCTGGACTGTGGAATTGCAAGAATAGGCAGCAGTTTTGATGCTAATATGCTATAAACCTTATTAGCTTATTACTCTTTTTTGGTTTGGTTTGGTTTTTTTTGACCAAGTTTAATTTTCTCCTTTCTATAGTCTAACAGGACCAAACAACTGTTTTTCTTGACCAAACTAGAGTTTTTACTGCTGAGAACTTATCTTCTTTTGTAAACAGGCTATCATTCAAGCCTGGAGATTCTATTCTGATTGACCTAACAACAGATGTGAAAAGTAAGAGTCAGGAGCTGCTTCCCTATTATGTCTTGTTGAATTGCATTGATTGGTTGCTCTAAAGCACAACCTATTTAAGAAAGAAAACCAAAATAGTTCAAATAAAAGAATCTGAGGAGAGACAAGAGGAGTTTAAAATTCAGTCTACTCATTCCGCACACTTTGGATTCAAATGTTAAAAGAAATAAAAATCACTTCTGGCTACAAGTGAAATATGACTGAGCTGTGCTCTAAATTAAAAACTGGCAATACCTTTGGATTTGATAAACTGTATAATGATGTCATGAATATTTAGAAGTACTACCACTTTTCATGGGGAAATGAAGTCTACGTGATAGCATGCCCTTCAGCTCTTATGGTGTTAAACTGAAAAAAAAAATCACTAATTATAAAACTACTAATTGAGTTTAGGATAAAGCTGAAATCTCTATCTCAGATATTTGATTTTTGATTTTTGCTGATGTTCTGCTCTGTTACATGGCTGAGAAGGTAACAGATGGTTGTAAAATATTCAGACAAGTATCTAGCTAGGGAGAGAGCAAATACAGCTGGATGATTTTATCATCTGTACAGTTTCCAAGAATATGGAGAAATGCATCAAAGTGGTTAAAAGGAGGAGTTGTAAGGTTGGAATAAGAGCAGGCACAGTATGGGGAAGTCTTCATCTCAAAGCAACCTGGAGATGTGCTGAAATTCTTCACATTACTCTGGATTTCTGACATTCTTCACACTATTCTGCCTCCAGTTATTTTCTAGATTTAGCAGTAGGACAGATTTTTCTGGATTGTACCATGCCCTAAGGCATCAGTTCTACATGCTGTTCAACAGATCCGTAACACCACTATGGGTTCTTTGAATTTTCATACACACCAAACGTTCTCACAGCAACTTACAGCTTTAGGACTTAATTTAAAATGTGAGGAGCATATGGGAGGCTAAAAGTCGAAGACTATATTCTGATGTAGCAATGTACTTTACTATGTACATTACTACTTAACACATTTGCTTAAAAATCAGAAGTGTTTAATTGCTTTCAGTGTGAGTATTAAGTCTGAGAAGGTTAAATCAGGCAAGTTACCAGGAGTGAAGGATTGCCCTTAAAAGCTAACTGGTAGGTTAGACAGGGAAGCTGAAGACTGAATTTTCCTGACCTCCAGAGCAGTGGAAGACACGGAGGAATTTGGGGACACTCTGTCAAAACCAGCTGATCCACTCACAAGCACTAGGGTATCAGAGCATATTTACTGGCAAAACAAAAAGCATGGCTGATGTATATATTCAGAAATGAAAAAAATATAGATAGTAAAGAAAAGAGCTGGTTCCTACATGGTAAAGTCAGCAGGGGAACTGCAGTTAAAAAAATAGGCAAGAATGCCACTATTAATTTAAGTCTATTGGACAGGCATCAGAAATATAATGAGAGGTCAGGAGGCAGTGGACAACTATACCGAGCTAGTGGAGAGAAGACAGAGCTAAACTGTGAATCCAAACTTCTGCAGCAGGGATGGGAGACTGTGAGGACAAAGTGGATATGAGCTCAGGGAACTGGAATCTTCCCCGGAGCTGCCATTCTCCTGGTGACTCATTTATGTTTGTTTGCTTTACTGGTACTCCTCTCCTAGCTATCCTGTTGGTTTCTGCCATACTGGACTCATTTCTGCTTTGCTAATTTGAAACACTTATGAGTTCTGAGTGGACAAAAGATGTCCTGGCGAGATCCTCTGCTGCAGAGAACAAAGAAATGTGTATGGCATTGACAGCTCTCTTATGGTGACCTAAATCTTTACAATCAGAACAGCTTTGGACATGTCTGTATACAGTCTGTGGAAGGTGGAAGCCTCTGCTATCTTTCTGCTATCACACAGAACATAACATGTTCATGAACATAAAGAGAGGCACCACCTAGAAGTCATATCCTTTGAGATGACAGAGTAACAGCTGGGAGAACAAAAAATATGACAAAAAAGTCTAAAACTACACAAGAAATCAAGAGAAAGTAGCAGTCAGGCAAGCAATAAACACAATAATTGCAGGTATCAGAAATAAAGTCATATGGGACTGAGATAGGCATCTGGCATGTGTCTCAGCAAGTTTAGTTTTTTTCCTTTGGTTGTGGGGTTTTTTATTGTGTGGGTTGTTTTTTTTTTTTCCAGAACAAATGGCAAAGAAACATAAATAAATAGCTCATTTGCAATCTAGTCTGATGTATAAAAAGCATAATAAAAATTAAATTTCCAGATGCAGATAACTTTATGTTTCTGGCAACTTGAGCCATGAAACTTACCTGCTTTATATCTGTGAGCAGCTTATTTTACATGATTGTTTTCCTGTTAAAGTGCTACCCAAGTGCTTTTCATGGGGACTAGCTTTTAGTTATACTTTTCCCCAAAAGCAGTTAAAAGTATTTGGTATTTAGATGACACAGGATCTGCTCTCTAAATGTGAATGAGATAAGAGAAGGAAGAGTTAGACCACTGGGCCTTTCATTTACCTAAGGAGAAAGCAAAAGTGCTCTCTGAAGTTCAAGGTGAATATGCAAAATCTGTACAACATTTTCTACTATTTCCCTTCTGGGTTGCTGGAAGTATTATGTCAGGTGGCTATTGTTTAAAAGGTGGTTGTCATCCCTATTTTTTTCCTCAGGAGTTTATGAAACTGGGGCCTTGCATCTCCCTGCAGATTGGTGACGCCTCTGAATGTAAGGTCCTGACTTGGAGCATGCAAAGGGACAGACCCAGTTCATTCAGCTAGCACTGTGCCCATATTCCAAACTTATTAGAATAAATCCCATAAAAAAATGTAGGTATGTTGCATTTCCATCTGTACTTCTATAAAAAAAGTCCAACACAACAGCTGCCAGAAGAACCCCAGGAGCAATGAAGAAAACTTGAAGATTCGAAAGCACGGGGCACATTGGATTGCTCCAGGAGTGAGAAAACTGCTTCCTGGGTGAGGTTGTCCCTTCCTGTATTCCCCCCAAATGGGATTTCCTGTGGAACTGGCAGCTCTTCAGATTTTGTCAGCTGCCAGGCTTAGGGGCTGCTGTACAAGATGTTGGTTGTTGAACAGAACAACTTCTGACACATCCCTTAAGGTTTCTCTGATAGACTCTGAACAGCCCATTGAACATGCCTGTCCTGCAAGAAGAGAACAATCTGGAAGTAGTATCAGTGTGTGGTCTGAGCAATGAAGACTCTCAAACACTGACATTTTGAAAGAGCCCAGGCTGAAGAAGTACACCTGAAGTACAGGTGCACAGACCACCAGCATGTCTGGTGGAGCCATGTCTGATAGGAACTGACTTATCCAAAGTACATCCTGCTGTTTCCTTACAGGAGTTACCGAAGCACTAGATATGTATCTTTTAATTTGGGTCATAATTTTGGCATGCAGGAAATCCATGCTGCTGTCATTTTGCCAAAGTATGAAGAACAGGTGGAAGCATTTTCATACAAAATAGAGTTCAACCTCAGTAACTAGGCAGAGATTGGTTTAATTTAAATATTGACAAAGATGTGCTTTGTTTGGTCTTCTGTCCTACGTGGAATTGTTCTTACTGCAGCATTACAGAATTACTTAATTAAACTAATTGCATCCACATTTAAATAATGCATAGGTTCTTTTCTCTTTTCTTTTTTTGAAAAAAAAAAAAAATTAATTCCAAGAAATAGGAAGCCTGAGTACTGTCAGGAGCAGCAAAGTGAAAAGCACCTCCTGATGAGCTATTAGTTGATTTTAGATTTTGCCTTCAGCTTTGACAGCTGGAAGAGTTTACTTTCCTGAAATTGAATATAGACTCCTGACAGAGGATTGTCAGCACCTTCTACAACAAGAAGCAAAATAAGAGAAAATGAATCAACAGAATTCAAGTATGTATCTTTCTGAGTTTCTTTTGGAACTGTCTTCTTCTGAATGTAACTAAAAAGACCCTGATGTAACTGATTTTGCCAAGTATGTAGAGTACCATAAACAAAAAATAACCAGTGCAGTCATCTCTGGAAATGAAAATTTCTTGATAATGTTTACATATGACTCTTCACCTGCAAAAAAATGTGCCAAATAAACCCATGTTTTTAAATATTTGCTTTTTCTCCTCCTTTGTTGCAAAGTTGAGGTCCCAGAATATTTCTTTCTCTCCTTGAAAACAACAGGAAGAAATAGAGTGATGCAGAAGAACTACAGGGAAACAAACCTTGTTTTGGGTGGGCAAGAAGAGGCTCATCTCCTGGTAATTTTTACTTCAACCACCCTCCTTTTCACTCTAGAAAGACAAAGCCATGTACTTTTTTTTTTCAGCAAGCCACTTATTCAAGGGTTTTAGTCTTCCTTCCTGTTAGCAAATGATCCATGGTTTCCTTTTGATTTTCATTAATTTGGTGGTTATTCAAATGTACTGAATGAATGGTTTATGCAAATGTGACTGTTGCTTTGAGTGTTTCCTCATTATTCATGCTGTGTGATTGATTGGCTAAGTCACAGGGTATTGTTTCTTCTCCAGCAGTGGGGAGGCACTACAACCAAAAGGAACTTTCAGGATGGCCAAACACCATCAGGGCTCCTCTTCACACAAACATCAGTTATTACCAGTGCCTAAAACATTTCCCCTTTGTGCAAAAGACAAAGTTATATAAAATGCCTTCTGATATTCAAAGCAAAAGGAGAAGGATGATTAAATGAGTCCACTAGTTCTCCCCAACACAAATTTTCATGATTATGCAGCAATCATCCAGGAACAATATCTAAAATTATGCAAATAGTCATTTGCAAATACATAAAAATATTTTTTCATGTTTACTTAAATCTGCAAAGGAAATGACTTTGAGACATGGTCAGTGATTTTTCTGACCTGATAAGTTAAACTACCTTAAATTCATGTTTTTTCCTAGATGATATCCATCGTGAGAAACTTGATAATATCACCTATTTTTTATGTTCATAGTTCATCTATGAATAGACTGCAAATTACTTGGACATATTTGCTCACCAAGTACTGACAGGTAGTCACTGACAATGGTATGCACTGAATTCAGATGCTCTTGTGAAAGAGTGGCCAAAGCAGCCCAGGATATATTTTGTAAAGAAAGTTGCTTCTTAAACTCAGCATCATAGCTATGAGATCTGAATTCTGAAAGGATGGACTTCAATGTATTTTTCCTCAGTTTTCTCTTTCTCTTTCTCTTGGTAACTGTTACAAAGCATCTACACTTGTGTTCGCTTTCAGTAAAAAAAGAAAAGCATTTAGTATGTTATTCCCACTTTCTCATTGATGGATTAATGGAAACTTGAAGAATACACTGGGGAAGGGATAATTCTATACATTAGTACATATGGAGACAGAATCCTGGGTCAGATAAACCCTTACCATGATCCCTAAAGTTGTTTGGTTTTTTGTTTTTTTTGGTTTTTTTTTTTGTTTTTTTTTTTTTTTGTTTTGTTTTTGTTTTTGTTTTTTTTTTTTTTTTTGTTTTTGTTTTTTGTTAGTCTGTATTTCTCCATATAAAAATGGTTTAGGGTTCTTTCAATGAAAATGCCTCTCTGTGTGCTGTGTTGCTTTCTTTAAATATGACATGGGATTCCCTCCTCACTCTCCTCTTTACAGGCCCCTCGCATTAAATCATAGCCAGCATCAGAGCACATGGGAACACATTCAAAGCCAGGCAGCTCCAGAAATCTGTCATTGCCCAGTTGTCTGTCTTAGCCTGCTTATTTTTCCTCCATATAATGCTCTTATAGCAAAGGCTGTTGTTTACATTTACAGTCTAATGCATTGAAGTTTTTTTTTTAAACTCATGTGGATCCTGCACTTCAACAGATTTGCCCTTCCTATTGTGCCTGTTCTGCCCTGTTTTTAACTCTTCCTGCCCTTTTTTCACCCTCCCCTCCCCCCAGAGAGTCACCTTGCAGCACCCTTCTGCAGTCCTTCTCTGCCTCATCTGACCTTTACTGATTTGTCTCGAAGCTGCCACTGCCCTCTGCTCTTTCTCCCTGCTTCAAAATCCATTTTCTGCCCTGCTGTCTTTATAGCAAAATGTATTGATTCCTATAGAAAATCTATGTTGTTATGTCCTTCCTCTGACTTCTGTTTACTGATGAGGTTTCGAGTGGTGGAAACTTTGTATGTCTGGAAAACACCTGAGAGATCCTCAACAAACAAAACAATTAAAAAAAAGCGATCCAAGTCGTGTTTGGAGAAAACATTTCAGTTTATCTAATCCAAAACTGCACAGAGAACAAGTATTTCACTCCTGCCCTGAAAGAAAAATCATTATCTTTATGTGTGAAATGTGTTTCGTCTTATACATTGAATAACTTTGGCCTTTACTCCTCTATCTAGATCTCAAAATGTTATATCTGCAAGCATCACAGTTCTCTACTTCCCCTAATGACTGAACTTTCAGATTCCAGACATTCAGTCTCCATATGTAAGAATGTCAAACTGGCTGGGAAAATGAGAACTGCAAATGACATTCTCTAGAATAGTAACCAATGTCTCCCATTATATGAGCAACATGATTCTTTTGTTTAATCTGAAAGGACAGATAAAAATCAACATCTAAATATCAAGTATCAATGACTATTACCCCTTAATTTCCAAAAGGAAAATTAATGTACATAATTCTTCACCCATTTACTGAAAAAAGGTCAGATCATTAACTGATATCTTCCAGCACAACTCAGTTGAAGAGGTTAAGGCCATACTGATTGACCACAGCTAAGAATTTTGCCCCTGTGTTGACGAGTCCAGCTGTGGCATTATTCTTCTGTCTGTCTGCTAACTTTTTTATTAGTTGACTAATACATGATTTATTTTGATGAACAGTACAACTGGCTTCAATTTGTTCTTGTAATCAAAATATGTGATCGACCAGTTGTTATTCAAAAGCATGACGAGCCATTAAGGTCTGTTTTAAAAAAACCCAGCAATGCTCTATTGTACAGCAGCATGTGAAGATGTTAAAAAAAAAAATAAAAAATCCTGCAGAGATTTGGAGAAAACAATTTTGATGCTCATATAAACTAAGTACTTTGCACAAATATATTATAGAGCTATTTCCATTTCCCAATGAGTAAAGTGACTTTGTAATAGAAGTAAAAGCACTAAAGTTTAGGTGTCCATGAAGCACGCATTCTCTGTACAAGTATTTCCAGCATTGATTGAAATGCACTGCGGTGCTGAGTGGGAAAAAATATTAACACTATTCTAAGGCAGGTAGAGAGAGGAGCAATTAATTAAATTAATCCACTTATTTTAGTGGTATATTACATGTAAAGATTCCCAGTGAATCCCAGTCTCCAGGAATAGCTGAAAGCATCACATCAGAGACAGGCTGGTTTTGTGGCACTTCTGCCTAGGCCTGAAGCAGGAGAGATTACCTCATGAGGGAGCCTGTTGCTAAGTAAACTGCAGGTAGATAAAGATATTCTCAGGAGACTCATCCCTGTGCCTGAGCTTCTCTGTGCTTAACTCAACTTCTGAAACATCCAAATGTCACCTGTCACTGGCCTAACATTTTCTTGAGAAAATGAGAACTGCATCCTTATATTCAAGTAACACAAAGAGAATGACCTTGAGATGTGTGTGATAAATATGCTTTTAGATATGGCTAAAAGATAACTGGAGATAAACCAGGGCTTACCCTGCTGAAATATTTATGGAAAAGAGTAAACTGTTTAAAAGGCCGGTGTAAATAACAGGAAAAAATAATTGCTTTCATTTTTATCTTCTGAAATAATGCCTCTTGTGAAATTCAGTAACTTGCTTAGAGACAAATAGAACATGATTCTTGCTCTGATACTGCTTGCAACCTGACCGGTGCTTTACCCAGCACTCAGTCACTACTGCTGTAAAGATCAGCTCTTCCCTTCTCTTCTCATCCTTATATAAGAAAGAGTTGAGAGAAGCTAAGAAAATCCACTTCAAAATGACCAAATGATGCATAACAGTGATCTTCATTGTGCTGTCACGATTTTCTAAAATTCTATTGAAAGTTAATGATTTAACAAGTGTTCTTCATTTGGAAAGGAACAAATATAAGAAATTCTTTCATGGAACAGAAAGATGGGAACAATTTGCAGCTTCCAAAAGACAAGATTCTGGCTCACAGAGAAGTCCACACCAGGCAAACATACAAAAGGGTTGTAGGACATTTTTTTTTAGTAAAGGTGCTTACGTGAGAAGCAGAAGCCACAGAAAATCACAAATTTGAGATAAAGGGAATTTAATAAACTGAAAAAGGGGTGTAGCTCTGAAGAACAGTCTAGAAAGAGTACCATTGGGGCAGAATCATGTCTAAAAATGTTGGCAAAGAAATATGCCCTATTCCATTCTTTTATGTTTAGGAAAATGGAATACTGCATTTTTAAAAAACAATATGTTTGCATAACTTGTCTACCATTAACCAGAAGAACCCCAAATTTGACTTTTCTAAAAGGGAATAACAGTTCTTATTTATTAGACAAGCATGATCATGATGTCTCAATTAAGTTTAAAAATAAATGCTGTAATCTTTTTCATATGATTTTATGTAGCAAGAGCAAAGTCTGCAGACCTTGTTATAAATTTGGGCCTAAACTTTAAACAGCAGAGAACTGAAGTTCAGATCTTAGATACATATTAAATCATGTAAATAAATTGAGTTATTTAACAATAAACAATTTCAAATCAATAAATACAAGTGACTCAGCACTTCAAGATACCTCAACAGTTTAACACTGAGCTCCAACTTTTAAAATGTCAGCATTCTTTTTCCTCAGGGAAGAACTTCTTTTTTACAATTAGCTGCATATCTTTGCTAGACTCAGCCGTAGAATCGTTACATAAATTTCTGGGGAGAAAAATCACTCTCCTGTGTTGAAAGAAGTTCATTTACTGAGCTGTTTCAAATGGGTATTCAGAGCAGCTGAAGAATGGTACAGAAAATAAAAATGCCTTGAGATATTGTCCATCCCTGATCTTGCATATCAGGGTTGCTACCCTAACACTAACTTGAAAATTTTCTGATAAATACATTGATCTTAACTTTCAAAGACCCTTTCCAGCTTTATTCTGTGGGTTCAGTGGGTCTAGGTAAAGTTTGGATTACTTAAACTTAAGATACACCTTTAAAAAAAAATCACATCTTCTCCAACTCAAACCAATAGTGATTTTTAATTCCATTCCCTTTATAGAATGTATTAAAGAAAGACCAAACCAACACTGTAAGCACTGACTCTTAAGTAGAGCAGCAGTAGCTATGTGCTCTAAAAAACCTCTGCCAAAACAAAAAACTAGGTTCTAGCACTGGTCACAGTGTATCTGTTTTCTCCTTAAGATGCAAACAGTATCTTAATAACCTATTTCCAAAATTTGACATTGTCAGTTCTGAACCATCCAGACTTACCTATAGATTCAGACTCCTGAATATTCATACATTTTCACTGTCCCAAGTATAGAAGAAGTTGTTTTCCTTTTTTTTTCCTTCTCTTGCACACTCTGAAGTTGCCAGCAAAACACAAAATGCCCATGTGACAATGCTAAGGACATATTCACTCTCCATATTAATTGAATTATCCATTCATTTTTTGTTTTCCTCTTTTTGCTTTGCCATCAGTCAACTCATATGCATTCCCTTCATGCCTTTCATTCTTCCTTCTTTTTCATTTTTAACCTGTTTCCGAGAGAAAAGGAAATACAATCTATTTGCTAGAAAACTTGAGGTAGCCTCACATGAAACAGGAAGAGAAAGAATCAATCCATGTTTACAGTGCCAGTAACAAACAATTCTGTGCTTGTAAACAATGATGTTTTTAGCTCTTCATGCTGCTTCTCTCTTAGGGGTAGCTAGCACCTACTGATTATTAGTAGAGGGCATTAAAGGAACACAGGGCTTAACACAGCAACAGTGGCAACAGGCAACACTTGTGAGTTTGTTTTGGTTTTGTTTTTTTCTCAAAGACCCTGAAAACACTATATAAAGAGTCATCTGTGGAGTCTGTGTTTTTTTCTACCCATATATACATAGAAAGAGCCATATGGGGCTTGCAGACCTTGAGGCTGGCTCGCATCCCTGAGGCAGATCATGAAGGAGAAGGCTGAGCCCATGACTGAAGGATGCACATGTGAGGTGCACGTGGATACCACTGAGAGCCACCAAATACATTTGCCATAAGGTAGGAACTGGTCCTGACCCCAAGCAGTGTCTGGCTGGAGATGTTCCCAGCCTGCTACCAAGCCCCAGCCACTGCAGCATGCTGGTGGCACCAAACAAACTGGTGGCACAGTAGGAGGGCATGGAATAACTAAGGAAAAACAAGACACCATAGGGAAACTCTGATCTTTCCAAGGGGGGAAAAAGACAAGCCTTGTGGGGCTTGAGCTGACAAGGAGGGCCTGGCACTGGCTGCAGCCTTTGACTTGACAAACACAGAGCTTACTGCTTAAAGTAGAATGTGCAATACAGAAAGGTCACCAGACATTTAAAACACAGCCTGTTTTAAAACACAGACTGTTTTGCAGTCCCCCCCAAAAAGGGGACAAAAGGAGGTCAAGAGAGGAAAGCTTTTGACTGACATTTCTGCTAGGTTAACTAAGGCACCTCTCTCAGTCATTTACTCATTTTCAAAATACATGCATTAGTGTAGTTTTATTAACAATGACGAGCCTTTGTATACTATGTATTTTTAAATACTATGTATTTTTAAACCTTTAAATCACCAGTTCCAACGTAGATGGCAGCAGGAGAGAGCTGGAATGTAATAAAATCGGTGGGGCTCTTTGTGTAGATCTGCAGTGTCAGTAAAATATAGTTCCCTACATAGTGTCTATGAACCATGCAAAAACAGCAGTGGAAATGTTGCCATCCCCCAAAAAAGCCTACTATTAAACCTAACAGTCTACAGGCAAATGTCAAACAGATGGTGAAAGCACAAGGGAGCAATGAACATCAGAATAAGCAGTGGGCAGAAGACAGCAGTGCATAACTACTATCAAAGTTTTTTGTTTGCACCACACCTGAGATGTTTCCAAAAGATACATTTTATACAAAGATCTGCCTGTATTTTTCCCATCCCATGTGTAATGAAGAACATGCGACACTGTTTACCCACAATTTTGTCAAATGGGAAGTGTCATGATAGCATGAGTATGAGTTAGCCTTCTACATAAGTGTTGAAGCTAATGCTCAGTTGCCACACTGACGTGAAATACAGTGTTCAGGGTGTGGAAAAGTTCCTCATGGGACTTGTTCATTGCTTCACCAGGCAGATAAGGCTGCTTTATCACTCAGTAAGGTATCACTTGGTAGTACATTAGCCCTGTACATGTCATGACTGCCCTTGCTTTGCCTTTAGGATTTCCAAACTAGGTGGGAAGGTGGATAACAATGAGAATAAGAAGGTCAGTATGTGTCTCCAACTCAAACACCTCTCCCATGAACACAGAAAAGGTTCCTAAGAACAGGATCCTTGACCAGGGGTTTGTAAATATCTAATGTTTTATCAGTTGAGTATGGGGTGAAGTGTTAGAGCCCCCAAAACAAACAAAAAAAACAGCTGTTAGAATCTTTCATGGCTTTGTAAGCCACAGTACCTTTAGAGATGCTTTTACCCACTCAATAAATATGGACTTGTGCCAGCTTTACCTTAACGTGATTTAAGGGTGATTTCAAGGTAAGTAGCTAACAGCATAGACATCACCTTCTGCAGTAGGGTGGTTTATAAAACTAAGATACTCGAGCTTCTTGCTAGTGCTCAGCATCCAGATACCTTTCTTAGATATAACCGGTGGCCATTAGTGCAAATAAACCCACACAGACAAAAGGGTGCCCCTTCATTAAGCTGCATGAGCTGGTAATGCCCAACCTGTTTGCAAAGTGTCTTCTGGCAATGTTTGTTGGGCCGGTAAGATTTGTGGCTTTTTTAGGTTAAGAAGAGTGTGCACTGAACCTGAAGGGTCACACTTGAGTCTGTGAGAGCAATGCAGTTTTCTTGATTTGTGCTGTTCTTTGACTCCTTATCAAATTCATACACCATTGCTTCATACTTACCTACAAAAGTTTTTTTGGATTTTTTTTTTTTACTGGAATTTCACGTGATTGTTGATTTCAGATAAAGAAATAAAGTTGCAGAAAATACAAACAGTATCCTTTCACTTAAGAATGTCTCTTATTTGGCAGACATAATCTGAAGAATAGAACTGTTTAGAAATGCATTTTACTTGGTTCATCCAAGTAGATGTGAATGTTTGGCATGGAAAAGCAGCCATCATCAACTTAAGACAGCCTGGCACTGCCTACTGTGGAGTAATGACTGCAAAGTTAACATAATTAGATATGATGAACCAGCCTGAAGCTTTCAGTGACTTTGTGAAAGCACACCATGCAAGACTCTGCCTAGCCAGAAGAGCTGATGTGGCTGGAAACAAAAAGCATAGCTAGTTTAGCTCAATCAGAAAAAAAATCTGTTGGGATAAACTCTGCTTTGGACACATCTGGTAACCTGGACATTCCACCAGTGTCCTGTAGCTGCACAGCATGAGCAGCTGGAAGAAAATACAGGGAAAAAAAAGGAGCTTGAAGGCACTTAAAAGAATTAGAAGCAGCTTGTTGAAAAAGCAGACAAATCTGAACACAAGAGCCAACTGCAATTGTGGAGACAGGAAAAAGCAGCTGGAATAAGAGGGAAGCCAAGTGACTGCAGAAACTTGAGCTTCTGCAGAGGTAGTACCTGAGAGCTCTGTGCTAATCTTCTCAGAGAGGGCTCCTTTCCTGTGGAGTCTTTCGTGTTATATACTAAGAGAGGTAGCAGAAAAAACACTAGATACCAGTTTTGATTTTTAAGTATTAATGAGGAGGAGAGGAGGGAGGATGCTAGTTATTAGCACAACTTGAAGCCCAGATGTTGTGCCACATGTTTGAAGAATCACTGCTGTGAGAATTTCAGCAGATTTATCTCAAAGTGACTGGTTTTGCAGTGTACCTTCTGAGAAGAAAGGGGATAAAGGGAAGACACAAGAAGAAAATATCCCCAAAATGAATTGAAAGAAATTATTGGGATTTTATTCAACTGAATGCCTTTTCTGTGATGCACTGATTCACAGAAATGAAAACTTGCACAGCATAAATAGGACTATGACTGTGCATTTCTTGGGTAGAGACCCTCAGGTACAGTGAAGACCTCCTGAGAAGGAGAGAAAGCCATCACAAAGTATTTAGTATTGCAGACAAAAAATTATGTAAATTCAGTCCATTTGCTCTAAGTTTGTATTTCTTATTAAGCAGCTTCACAAGCAGTCAATGCAGCAAGAGTTTTACCTTTCTCAGTTTTCAGTAGGATTATGTGTGTGTGCTCATAAACATGCACATATGAGAAGAGAGAATCTTTTCCTCGTGTGGCGTAGGAACATTTTTCTTTAATCTCAAAAACTCCAGAGCCTGAAAAAAAAAAACATTTTCTACCGAGCTCTACTAATAAGTTAAATAAAATTAATAATAATATCTATGAAATGCTAAACACCTATTTAGCTCTTCCAGTTAACTGGTCTGGAACACATCTAAATTAAAGCAGGCAAATACGTTAATTCAACAATGGTACCATGAACATCCTTGTAAATCAGTGCATATCAGGTGCCAAGCAAGCCTGCAGATATTTTACAGCTTCCACTTTTGCTTTGCTCAAGTTCGTGTGAAAAGGATGACTCATACCTTTGAATTTATGAAGCAGCCTTTGTATGTAAACCTGAAGATTTCTAAGTAGACAGAATAATTTTCCCTAAGATGAATTTGCAACTGATGGTGTACAAAATACATCGTATGGGTATTTCCTCAGGAGTGAAATATCTTTTCAGTCAGCGTACATCAAAGAAAAACACTGGGAAATGCTCCTCTTTGGCATGGTATCTGGGATTTCTTGAACCAAATGGAATATGGAAAAAGTATAACTGTATGAAGGGTGTGGAGAACTACATGTGCTCCAATATACACTTCTCACATATGGCTCCAAAAGCTTTTAAAAAGCACAAGTCCTTTTTTCATGACATTTTAAGTGCATATACTGAGAGAAAACAACATCTTCCAGATTTGTTTTTGCACATCTAGAACAAAAACCGCAATAATATCTCTGAAATTCCAGAAACAAGAACAAGATCAACATCTCAACAGTGAGAATGGAATAGTGTTTACTGAAAAACAATGATTTTTACCTTATTTCTATTTTGTATCTTCTGTGTTAATTAAAACTTCATATCCTAAGAAAGATCACAGGTTTAGGTTTTTTTGTTTTGTTTTGGGTTTTTGTTTGTTTGTTTGTTTGTTTTTTGGTTTTGGTTTTTGTTTTTTCCATTCAGCAGCAAAATAAAGTAGCATGTAGTGATTTAAGACATTTAATCCAAGCCTAACAACTTATCTCCTGTTTTTAATATTACTAAAGACTAGCCTGTCGGGTAGTGGAAAAATATCTTTACAATTAGAGACTTGACTGCAACCTAATTTTCTTCTGCAGGATGCTGTAGATCTGCCCTGAAAGCAATGGTATTATGATGCAGCATTTTAAAAGTGAGGCAAAAGAAAGTTTGAATCAAACGTAGCCAGATCTTTTGAGGGAAGGAAATATAACAGTAGTGGAACAGATGAGTTTTTAATTGATCATTTTATTGCTCGTTTTGAGAAATATAAAAGTCCTGGGAGGTTGTAGGATGTCTGAAATGGAATCATGAGAAAATTAATTTAGCACTGAAAGAATCTGGAAAGGAAAGCTGATTCTTTGTCTACATTACAAATTCAACCATGTGGAGAGAACCTTAGTTGCAAACAGATGCATGTCCTTGAGCAATGTCAATTTAGCCATCCTATTACTGTTCAAAAAAGACTGAAGACACTTAGATAAATATCCTCATGGACCAGAGTTAAAAAAAAAAAAGAAGAATCCTAGATCCTTTAATTTTCTTACAAGCACCATTTTTAGAGATAGCTGAAAATTTCCAAAACAGGCCTCACAAATACTTGTTTACATCCTGAAATCATATGTTGTTCCTTTCTCCTGCTTTATTCATTGCTCATGAACATTCAAACTTGCAATTTTTTGTTTGAACATATGGTTAGGGAACATCTGTTCTTTGTTCCCATCTGACTGAGATTATCTATGTGTCTGTGCACTAAAACAGCAACTGGTTATCTGCTACTGTCACTTATTTGTATCTAACTTAATAAGCTCTAGTCAGAGGGAGCAAGGATTGAATACAGCAGGAGCAGCTGGGAAATGGCTGACTTTCACATAACAGGTATCTTCAGAAAGTAGATATCAAGGCAATTTATTGAAGAAGACCAGTATCATTATCACCATCTTGGAAAAAGAAAGAAATAAAAAAATCACATGAGCTTTATTTAATCACCAGTTCTCCTGCATCCTAGCTCATGTCTACTTTGCTCTACACTCCCTTCTTATAATAAAAGATTAAAATGCATTTTTTCAAACAACTAGTGTGAAACCAGTAAGAAAAGAAGAAGGGAGTTACTCAGAAAGAATGAAGTGATCAATTCTATTGGATAAATTTGTGTCAACAACTAACTTCATCAGAACATCCTGTCTAAAATTTCATTTAGACATTTAGATTTAGCAACCTGGACATCAGTCAGCATACAGGACCCTGCAACAGGAACATTTCTTTTTCCATCATTGAAGATAGCACTATTTTCCACAGTGTTTGTGTTTCAGAAAGACAGAATATTTCTCCAGCTATAGATTTTTTAAAACTGTGAAGTTTCTCACAGATGCCCACTGTAAATGAACTAGAATATACTTGATATTAACATTTATTTGCTACAAGTCATGTTTTTGATTACCTCTCCTGCCAGGCATAGTGTAAGAATATGTTTAGCTACAGATTTGATGAAGGCAGCCAGGTTTCTATAGCAAAGGGTTATCTTCAAAAATTCTGTTTTAGAAGTGTCTGGTATTGTACAGTAGAAACAACTCTGGCAGAATGGAAGTTCCTGGTTTTTATCCCTAATTCATATTTACCTGTCTGTAAAACAATCTAAATTTTCACTGCAATTCTCCTTGACATTTTCCTTATCTATTTTCCTTTCTCATTAGTCTCCCTCATGAGAAAATATGGGTGCAGAATACTAAATCAACTATGGTCAACACATCTGGTGCATATTGACAGACAGATTGTCCTCATAACTAAGTCTTGGATTTGAGGATTTTTTTACCAGAAGTGTAAGAACTTGTTCTTTCTGAACTGGAATATGTTCAAGAAAAACCTCTGTAAATAAAAGACTTAATTCACCTAATAGGAAGCAGGTGGCATCATTATGGCAAAGCAATGTAAACATAGAAAAGAGAAGAGAAAGATGTGTTTTCTACCTTTTCTCTGAATATCTAATTAGTGAGTTGATTTGTTTTACCTTTTCAATTGCATATATGAAGTCACTTTCATTGAGAGGCATGCCAGCAGGAATTGCAATATGTCCAAGCACTTGCAGTTTTTTTTCATTTTTCCAAGGTAGAATATAGTATTGCCAGAGGTTAAAACCAAGAATCAGGAATTGTGGCTTCAGTTTCTAGGGACTTACACCCCTGATAACTTTGTTCAAATCTCAGTTGCAGTTCACAGATGTTTCTGTAATACAGATAAGCAGAATATTAAATAGTTTTACACACTGTGCATAACTGAGTGTTTGATATTCTGACCTTCAAGACACATCTGTGGGGTAAAGGGTCTTATGCTCCTCATTTGTCACCTGGCAAATACAAATCATATGACTTGTCTGTAGTCACACAGAAATTAAGAAGTAAAGGATAGGACAGGTCTTTCTCTGCTGAAGACACTGCCGCAAGCCTTTGACTTTGAGAACAGAATCCTTCATATTCAGGGAGAAGATTCCACCAAAATCGATGGCACACAAAGCAAATGTGAGCTCTGCTTCTCCATTGCTGGCAGTTTTCTCTATGTGCAGTGTGATTTGTTGGACCACTTTGGAAAGTATGTATCTTTGAAGATACATCTGAGGCCCTCAAGGTTTCACTGTAAATTGGATCTAACAAGAGAATTCAGAACAACAGAAAAATAAATTGGAAAAAAAAAGAGAAAAAGGGCAAAGAAAGCAGAGCAACCTAGAGTTCCTAATATATGGTGATTTACTTTAGTATCTCCTAGTCCAAAATTTTAAAAATCTGTCTCCAAAAACTTACAATACAAACATGATATCAGATGCAAGTGAATATGGATGTCTTAATTAGATCATGCTCTTCTTGTACTCTCAAAGGTCCAATACAATTGGGCCGTACAAGAACCCCACATTCACTGAGGTGCAAAACAGTTGAGGCTGGAAGGGAACTCTCAAGGTCACCTTTTCTGACACTGTGCTTAGGCAGGGTTGTGTAGAGCTGGTTGCTCAGGACCAAGTCCAGGAGGCTTTTGAATATCAAATGGAGATTCCCCACAGTAAAAAAGTGTTTCCTGATGTCCTGAGGAAACCTCCTATGTTTCTTTTTGTGTCCATCACCTCTAGCCCTGTCACTGGGCACCACTGAAAAGAACCTGGTTTTGTTGTCTGTACACCCTCTCTACAGGCATTTCTCCACATCGATGAGAACCCACTTCTCTTCTTCAGGCTAAATAATCCCTGCTCTCTCAGCCTGTCCTCACAGGAGAGGTGCTCCAGACCTTTAATTATATTTGTGTCCCTTTGCTGGACTCTTTCCAGTATGTTGATCTCTCACTTGTACTGAGGAGCCCAAAACTGGACACAGAGCTTTGGGTGTGGCTTCTCCAGTGCTGAATAGAGGGGACAGAGTACCCCTTTCAGCCTGCTGAACTCCTCCTAATGCAGTCCAGCACACCATTTGCCTTCCTTTCTGCAACGTAACATTTCTGGTTGATGTTTAACTTGGTGTCCACCAAGACCCCCCCAGGTCATTTTCTGCAGAGCTGCTTTTCAGTCAGTCATCCCCAATATACCAGCACCTAAGGCTGTTCCTCCCCAGCTGCAGGACATTGCACTTCCCTTTGTTGATAAAACTAAAAATGAGAAAGAAATTCTTGAAGTCATTGGAATCCATAATTATTCAATTATGTGTAAGTACACCAAACTGCTCTTTGTGAAGGCAAACTCTAATCACTTCTCTTTATAGAAAAAAGTTGGTATTTCAGGATAAGATCGTATATAAATGCCACTTCAAAAACAAATATTGACTTCATTTTGCCTGAAACCACCCAAAATTATGATATCCATTTATTTTAATAAGCTCAAAGACTCTAGAAGGAGATTTATTATGCTGCACATTTTTTGTTCCACAAAAGTACCAATTTGTCAAGGTTCAAAGATGAAAAATATCACCTTATGTTTAATTTGACAGGACACAGATGAAATAGCTTAATCTTAGCATTAATGTGCATAATTTCCTGATTTTCAAGACCTGAAATATCCTCAGTCACTTTCTGAAATGCTCTAAAAAGCAGCGTTTTTCTTAGAAGACTGCTAAACTGATCTGTTAATTTACTCAAGCAGCAGACAAAAGTTGCTGACCCTAAGACTTGCCTTCCATGAATTTAATCTGGTGATGACATTCCAATGCCCCATCACGCCCTTTCCTACCCACCAAGTGACATCCTTAGTCCCTTGACCCCCTTGTCCCTGTGACACTATCGACACCATTTCACAGCCTTGTTTCAGTTCCAAATCTGCCACAAAGCAAGGAGAAGCAGTCAAGGGCTCAGAGGCCAAGCTGCAGTTATCTGTCATCTTAGCAGACTCTTTCTCACTTTAAAATCAATCTTTGGTTGGATGTAACTTGTGTAAGGAGCACTCACAGCCTTCTTCCAATGTTTACTGCTTGCTGTCTACTCACCATAGAACAAGACTGGGAAACAAGCAGCCAGGTATGATGGAAGAATATAAAACAGAGTGGAGAAGCAAACATTCACCTCGGTATTCAATACATCATTTTAGAGTGAAGGCAAAGATATCCAAAAATCACTTGCCATTTTAATTTCCTACAAAGAGTATCTCAAAGTTCACAGACTAATTTTTAAAACAAACAAATTCAAAGCCACCTAGAGATGAATTATAATTTAAATGGGACAGATCTACTAGAGCTGACAAGCATGCCATTTCATACACCACCCTGATTAGGAGTGGAAGGGGGTTTTGGGTGACTTTCAGGTATTTTGTGTCTCTTAACACCAATGGGATCTGGTAATGCTCAGCAACTTGGAGGACATGCTCAGCCCTTTGCAGGACTGAACCTATGATTATCAGTAGATGGAAACATCGATAAGCCAATGTTTAAACAATACATATTTCAATGTCATTTGTATAAATGTAGCTGTTCAAAGAATAAATCCAAATTGTATCTTAAAAACACACCTCACAGTTTCAGATACTGGAAATGGCAGTGGGTTTAACATACATGCAAGTTCTCTGAGTATCAGGATAAGAGGAGAGGAAGAAGAATAAAAAGAGGATGAAGATGATAGAGAGAAAAAAGGAGAGGAGAGAACAGAAACAAAAGAAAGAATATTCCCATAGGCTCAAAGAGGAAAGATGAGAAAGATGCTAAGAACAAGTTAAAGAGCCGAAACACACAGAGTTATATAATGACAGTTTTGTAAAACCATTAAAGTACATCAAAACAACAATACTGCAAGCTAATATACACGTCTTTTGAGTCAAGCCTTTTAAATCTTAGGAAAAAAAAATATTACAGTAAATGCTGAGTAGGATTTGCAGATTTCACAATTTACTAGCAGAATTTACAGTTATTATTCTAATCTGTTTTTCATTAACACTGAAATTCCATGTGAAATTCTGGCTTCATGGAAGTCAATGCCAAAACTCTCTTTGACTATGACAGGCTCAGGATTTATGCATCATTAGGTACTACTAAATGTATTAAGTAGCTAACAGAAGTGTAACTTATTACATTAAAGACATATATTTCAATGCACCCAATAAAAGAGCAAGGGCTAAAAGGAAATACACTACTTTTCGATCTTTAACCATTATCCTATTTAGCAAAACTGTAACCATATTTTCATTCACACTTTGAGATTGTGTGAGTTCTGCTGCCAAAATAAGTCAACATAACTATTTTCACTGAATGGTTACTAATGTGAATTGGTTCTGAAATTCAACTTGCTACATAAACGTGCTGTTGAAGGGAGGGAGAAACATGGAGTCAGGAATCAATGTCTGCCTATAAGAGGAAGGTATGTCTTACTTTAGTAGAAATGATGATTTGTTCCAACTTAAAGTGCTAGTGAAATTGTAGTGGCAAAGGGATCAGGGACCTGTGTTTTTGCCAAGTACTCTGTAGGAAAAAGTACCCATATGTCGGGAAGAGCTCAATGGACAACACACAGATTAATATAATCAAAGTATTGCCCATTACTGAGAGTAGCAGAGTAGCAGTAGCCCTTTTATACACAGTCAGGCTGATAACATAATATAAGCACATTGCTGAGTGGTACAACACATTCTTCATATGCCACAGTGCACTATCTAACTGGTTAAATAGAACTGTTTATGTGTTGTCTATGAGATGCTTTCCCATCCTGTTATTCTTCTTTTCTGCTGCCAGCTCCCTTAACTTTTGCCCTTAGCTGATCTTTCAGTAACCTTGCAGCTGGGCCTCAAGGCCCTTAGCTCACTCTGGCTAAAGCTAAATAGTCAGGATTGCTCACATGTCTGTTTTCTTCCAAAAACTCTCCCAACACTCATAGAAAATTGCACATCAGAACAGTGGATGAGAAACATCAGTACCTATTTACGGTGTGCATTTTAGAAACAAGATAACTGAGTTGTGCATCATAAGAGCTCAGGCACTAGCCTTGGTGCTGCTGCCATGATGAGGAATAGATACCTTCAAGCCTCCATGGTGTTCAGGCTTGGAGGCAGGCATGAGCTTGCTCTGACCAAACAACTCCAAGCCCCTGACTCTAAGCTATTTATGAAACAGAAGCATGTAGCTACGTCAGCCTTGCAAGCATCAAAGGTCCACTTGGAGCACAGGCAGAGCATGTTTATGTTTGCCTGCAAAAGGCAATGTAAATGTAGCCTCCTTTCTTTGTCTTCCATCACTTGTCACCCATCTGGTTTATTTCCACCGAGACATCTTCATCACAGCAACTGCCTCACTCCAGATCCTGTTTGGACCACTCAGTCCTGGACAGCACCAGCAACAATTCCCCACTGCTCTCTCACAGGAAAGGGAAGTTTTAATCTGATGTGTCTAAATAAGCCTGCACATTAAAGCTGCAGGCAGCAGATAATTCCCTTTCCATCACCAGATTCAATTCCCAGTTTCCAGGGAGTGGAAGTTGAGAGTGAGAGCTGCAGCAGGTAGGAAGGAAGAGTGCTACTAATTATGACCCATGTAGGGGGCATGGATTTTCTTGCACTCCAAACCATAGAACACCCCTTGTCTATGCAGCATATCCAAATGGCAAAGCATGGTGACGTCTGATGGAGACAGGAGATCCCCAAGAACATTTTGGTTGAGCTCCATTGACTTCAAAATGCTACAGCAAGAATGTCAGGAGTTAAACTGCTGAGAAACAAATAATGGTTAGGGGGCCTTTCTTACTGCTTTCATTTCTACCTGCTCATGAAGTAATTTAAGTACAGATAAAGAGGTGTGTGTAAAAGAAGAGAAAAAAACGTGATTGGGAGGATAAAAAAAAAATAAAAAAAAAATAGAAAAGAAGGAGCTAGCAAATTAAATCTTGCCTTGATTATCTCATAGTTCTAATGATCTGAAAAGAGGGGGTGGAAAGAACAAGGAAGAGATCAAGGAGCTTAGAGTAATTAATTAATTCATTGTTTAGATTGTCTTCTATTCTTCAGCACAGAAAAAGAAATCAAGATTAAAAATAAAAATGAAAGCAACAGTAATTAGAATAATTGACGCATAATTACGTTGTTGTGCTGATTTGTTTTTGTTCTAACTATAAAAAAGAAGTCAAATAAATCCTACTTCATTGAGTTATTTCTTTTAACAATTCAGGTTTTTTAAAGGAAAAGCTTTTGAAGTGTGCAATTAAATGCCATTTGAAAAAGGAAGGAAGCTTAGTGCTCAAACAAAAAGGGATCAGCCCAAGGAAATATCCTCTCTCTCATGCTATGAAATAGTGGATGTCTGCTTTTTTCAGATTGCTCTGTCTTAACAAGGCATTGCACTCTAGGAGACACCTCTCTTTCCTCTGTTTAGCCCCTACAAGAAAGTACACTCCTAAATATATGTTTCTAATGCAAAACTGGAAACCTGGCATGCAGCTGAATTTCACAAAGACCAAAGCACTGGTTCTGGAGAGATGAAACTCCCTGCATGCTCTGGATGACTTCTGCCACCACAGCTCCTCAAGATTTTGATCAGAATAGAGAATTCTGTGGCTCCAGCCCACCTCAGCTCCATCATGAACCACATCTTTGGGCAACGCAGCAGCAGATCTGTCGAGCTGCTTTCTGCTGAGGGAGCAAAAGAAGAAAACTGGGGTGGCACCATGCCACTGCTCCTCCTGGCTGGGGAAGCCCAGGCTACTTCTCCTTGCTGGGAGCAACACTGTCGGGAGCTATGGATAGAGAACCACTCAGGTATTGATCCTGACAGAAAAAGTGCTCACATGCAAGCACAGGCAGTTTTAAATCTGCTGGTGACTCTGAGAGATGTTACCCCTGAGCCTCACAAAGATTTGACAGCATGTACTATATGCATAATGTATGTGACTGGTGTAGAGACAGAGATGCTGCAGTAAACAAATGAGTGCTATAGTGGAACAGATATGCACCAGTTTGACTCATCTATATTAAAATCACACCAAAGCCACTATTGACCATGCAGTATACAGAACTCCCACGGCAACAACTCAGAGGTGTATGACCTAGGGCAACAGCTAGTGCTGCTAATTTCTCTGAAATACAAGGTGAACAAATTTGTGAGAAAAAAAAAATCATGGCCAGTCTTGCTGGCAAATCCCAAAGAGAACAGCAATACTATAGGATGAGGCTGGTTTCTGGCAATACAGTGACCATCTCCACAAAAGTCTTATGTTGGCTGCAGGTAAAACTAGCCTGGAATATGCAGCATTTAGTTTACCACACCTGATTATGTTACTTCTTTTAATATATCATAACTATTGTTGTTCTGGTTATGTTACTTATTGGTACAGTAGACTGTACTGTTCATTATTATTGGTATTAAAACTACTATATTCTTTTTATCATTATCATAATTACATGCCTCTGTAGCCCCTGCAAATACTAAAGTTGGCAAAAGAAACACTTCTAGTGGTTTAGAAACACTTTTAGAGAAAGCTGGCCATTTGAATCATTGGTAAATTTTGGATTTTTAATCTTCTTTATATATTGCTTACAATGTGGAATTTTTTTATCCCAGCAATGCTCTTCATTGCATATTTCATATGATCTACAGGCTATTCACTCATCCAGGCTACATTTTCCAGACTTGATGTGAGGACTTCAAGGAACTGGGGAAAAAGGACTTGAAAGGAAACTGCTCAAGATATCAGTTGAATAATTTGTGATAGATAACCTTAACCATACAGTGGACCAAGTTTTCAGATGATGTAAATAGCTCTTGTTTTGCTGAAGCCAGTAGACCTGCACTGGAAGGTTACAAAGTACATTATGAGATGCAACAAGATTTTAAGGGGAACTTTAATTTTCTATATAACCTAACCTGACTAACTTGTTTCAGGGCTTTTAGAGCTGGTCACTACAGAAGAAGAAGAAAAAAAACCCAAACCAAAACAAAAACAAAAACCAAACCAAAACAAAAACCAAAACACAACAGAACAGATGCTGTATAATTAGAGTTTATAATACCTCTAGCAGACATGGCACATTTTAAAAGTTGCTCCATAATGCAATCATTTCTATTTCAGCTATTCCTCTGCACTCTTCAATTATTAAAGTTTAATGCATGAAATTCTTTGGGGACTTTCACATTTATTAACAAAGCATTTTATGTGCTAACAGAAAATCCCAAAATTAGGAGAAATCATTTACAAGCAGACAACAGCTGTTACAGCATTAAAACTTTAATTGGCACCCCCTAACACATCGCTGGGTATTTCAGTCATCTTCTTCATAGAATCATAGAATTGGCTGGGTTGGAAGGGACCTCAGAGATCATCAAGTCCAACCCTTGATCCACTACCGCTGCAGTTACCAGACCATGGCACTGAGTGCCACATCCAGGCTCTTTTTAAATATCTCCAGGGATGGAGAATCCACCACTTCCCGGGGCAGCCCATTCCAATGCTTGATCACCCTCTCAGTGAAGAAATTCTTTCTAATGTCCAACCTAAACCTCCCCCGGCACAACTTGAGACCGTGCCCTCTTGTCTTGCTGAGGGTTGCCTGGGAAAAGAGACCAACCCCCACCTGGCTACCCCCTCCTTTCAGGGAGTTGTAGAGAGTGATGAGGTCTCCTCTGAGCCTCCTCTTCTCCAGGCTGAACAGCCCCAGCTCCCTCAGCCTCTCCTCATAGGATCTGTGCTCGAGTCCCTTCACCAGCCTGGTTGCCCTCCTTTGGACCCGCTCCAGGACCTCGATATCCTTCCTGAACTGAGGGGCCCAGAACTGGACACAGGACTCGAGGTGGGGCCTCACCAGGGCTGAGTACAGGGGCAGAATCCCTTCTCTGGACCTGCTGGCCACGCTGTTCCTGATACAGGCCAGGATGCCATTGGCCTTCTTGGCCACCTGGGCACACTGCTGGCTCATGTTCAGCTTCCTGTCAATCCAGACTCCCAGGTCCCTTTCTGCCTGGATGTGAAAATTCTTCAGGATGTGAAAATCCTTCTAATATTCAGAAAGAGAACAATGTGTAAGAACAGGGTTGCACATTAACATAGATTGAGTATGTATGCAGATGCAAGTATATGCCTGTCCAAAACAGGCTACCTGGGAAGTCACCGCGAGTCAGGAACTTGAATTCTGCCAGTTACCTTTGATTTTAGGCAGTCCTTTCTCTATTTTTTTTTTTTCCCTACCTACTTCTTCCCAGAGTACCTTATAAGTTGTTCAGAACCAGGGTCATGTCTCACTATTCCTCCTGTCTGAGAGACCCTTCATCTATCAGAATTGGTATAGTAAATTGGTACAGTAAATTATCTGTTTCAGCATCCATTCATCTAAATCTTGCAGCACTGGAATAAAAGTGAAAACTCTTGGTGTGTTTCTCATGGATTTTTCCCATCTGCAAACAATGTTGTCACAAAGTTTTTTTCTCTGTTTACCTTCATTCCCAAGAAGCCTGAGTAAAACAGTAACAGGGAATCCCAGAAAAGATGATTAAAAGTGGTATTTAAAAAAATTGCCTTGGGATGGGATTTCATCTTGTAAGCAGCTGCTTAACTGTTTTGTTGATCTTGGGTCTTAGAGGAACATTTGCTCCAATGGTAATAAATATATATTGGTTTCACAGCTTAGCCACACTAACAACAAAGTATATCAAATACTTTCCTCATAGGGGAATTAGGAGAATATTTCCTAGTATTGCTGAAAACTTATCTTTGAATATTAGCCAGGAAACAGAAGGCTAAGCAATGATTATTTGCAGAATAGCAACCTAACTATTTTAAACTGTTTCAATTAACTTCAAAATTAAGCATGAAAAAAGTTTAAAAAACATTATTCAGTTAGATTTCAAATGGTTGATTCTGGGAAAAAAAAAAAAAAAAAAAAAAAAGGTAGTAAATATGACATAGAGGTAAAAAACCATATATTGGCAAAAACTTCCTGTCTTGATTTCACACCAATCCTCCTAATTCTTGGTGATGTATCATTTGTATCATTATTGCATGTTGTTCTCTGGTCAGAGCTAGTCTTCAGCTTCAGATCAAAGAAGATACCCTGTTTCTGTTGTAAGCATAAATGCCAAGGGCATGAAGTGCACAAATACAAACCTAAATTTAGCTCTAAACACAGATCTTCAATGAAGAACCTTTCACTCCACAGAGACCTTGTAAGAGGCTTCAGCGTACCTTTTAGGAGCATAGTCTGAGTAAAGGAAAATTCTCCCTACATTCCAGGCATCCCTTTCTGAGGTTGAAACAGTGTCCTGAAACACTCAGGTAATTTTTTTCAATATGCATCATTTTCTTAAAAAATCATAACCTGTCTGGATTATGACAACTGATCCTTTCAACCATTGTGTCTGAGTTCAATAATTCCTGTGCACTTTGATGAAAAAGATCTTTCATCCAAAGAACATAATTACAAATGACTGATATCTGTTGTTCTGCATTGTTAAGGAGATGCTGCAGAGGAATTTGTATTTAGTGTCAGTCTCACAGATACTACTCACTGGTGCTTATCTGCAGCAGAACAAATCCATCAAGAATTGCTCAGAGGGGAAAGCTGACAAGAAAGGGAAAGGTACATCAAAACATGACTGACAATCCTATTGATTTAGTTTCAATCTCTCTTAACATACTGTATTATATATACATGCATGCAATAGTGTTCTTACATCGATATGATAAGAAAACCAGGCAGGACAGATAAATTTTCAGTTTAGACACAGAACAAATGATATTGTAAAATTTTTCATTGTATAAAAGCACAGCACCCCAAAACAAGTAATCAGCATACAAGAAAATCAATATTATAGACCACAGATTATAACTCATATTTTAGCAAGGTTTCTTCTGGCTTTCTATACGCATCTCTATACATAAGGTTGTCTATCCTCAGTAGGATTTCAACACTCTGGATGACATAACTATACTGTCTCCTATAAATGCCATAACCACATGACTTGAACCTCATCTACCTGCATAACATTTTTAGTAAAATATGCCCCCTACTTGCAGGAACACTTGGCAGTGCCTCTCACACCTGTTTCTGCCAGGTCAAAGTAGGAAAGACTCAGAGGTCAATGTACAGGGTTCAGATGCACTGGGGAAAGACTGCAGCACCACTTCACATTTGCTTGACAAGAAGCCAAGGAGCTGGACAGTTGCATGCCAAAGCTTGAAGAGGTATTAATAAAAATAATGTGGATTTAACACATAAATTCACATAGTGGAAAGACTTGCTGGATCCCCAATATGAATAAATGCCAGAAAAGAAGTAATCTAAATGGTTATTAGCATAATTTGAGTGCTGAGTGCTGTTCTGCTCCAGCTACAAATGTGATTGAGACATATGCTTGCTTTGATGGAGGAAATTAGCAGAGGATTACCTCTTTCCCTAAGAAGATTAAACTAAAAAGAAAAAATAATTTGCTTTCCATTGCACCGCTATACCATCTACCATTAAAAGAAAACAGACCACATTAAAAAGGACCATCATCAGTTTAATGGAAAGATTAGTCTGACAGTTGCCAGCTTTACAGCCTGTTTAGTCACCTCAGTCAAGCCCACATAAGAAGCAACAGGAGAAGCTGTTGCCTTAGCCCAGACAGCATAAATATAAGGGATTTATAATGAAATAATGAAATCAGGATATCAGGAGTCTGTTCTAGGTTCCTGCCTTGCCAGCTTGGTAACATTATCCCCTTATCCCATCTGATCCCATTATCCCATCTGATCCCATCATCTCATGTCAACAGAGATGCCTGTGCAAAACTGTTGGTTATGGAAACTGAGGACACAGACAAGAATGATCATATTCCTCTTCACCCTAACTCTGCTCAAGCCTTCAAGGTATGTTACAGAGTTCAATATCTATGTACTGTGACTGAAAGCTGAAATATGAAGGAATAGGAGTCATCATGCAGTTACTCCTGGTATCCTCAAATCCATATTTCATGTGCCCCATGGCCATGTGCCAATCATGGGAAAGCATATAGGCTGCATTATCCCAGCACACTGCTAATGAGGCTGGTGGGGGCTGTATGTGTAAAACGTCAACGGACTTATGAGCATCAACACAAATGGGCCACAACGCCTTTCCTCATTACCTGACAAAAGACACTGTACCACCCACATGTGATTGTGCAGTATTTTGTTACCAGTGTAGACAGAAAATTTAAGAATTATGGAGATATTTTAACTGTGTCACTAACAGCATTTATACTTTTCCTGTTTTCTGCAATAGCCGTAGATGAATAAAGATAAGCAGGATCCTTCTTGTTTCCAGACACTTTTTATAACCACCCAGGTACTTGCTGGTATAAAAGGGGATGAACTAGAAATATAGCCAGAAAAAAAGAAAAGCCAAAACCCCGTTCAAGGTCTGACTGGCCTACCTCCTACTCATACCCTCTGCACATTGTTCCCCACTGTTTCATTCAAGCTCTTCAAGCAGGAGGAATAATAAACACTTGGCACAGAAGCACACCTGGAAATTTGGTCTGGTGAATCCGAGTTCATTTCTCAGCTCTTTAAGCACTGGTATTTAGAAGCTACAGTGGCAGAGAATAGGTGTCCTCTGTATTACCTCCATACACATGAGAGATTAGGATATGTCCCATTTATGATACCCATTTATATTAGTCCCTACATTTCTGTTTGATAGAGCCAGTTAACTGCACTTAACCTTGGACTACAGTGTACCTCAGTCATACCTACATCAGCTGTATCATTACTGCCATGCTAAGGTAAAACCTCTTTTCCTATCCTTACACAGCCCACTCTTGTAAAGCAGACAAAAGAAATGTCTAGGAGGCAACTGGCATTAGAGCTAGTGCCTTCTTCTAGGCACAGCTCTGAAAAAGGTCTAGGAAAAAAGACCCAACAAACAAAACCTAAAACCCTGCACTAAAAGGACATTGGCAGAGCAGACCCAGGAGGTGCTGTGACTCAGACACATGTGACTGAATCACCAACCATTCCCCTGTGCATCCTCACTGCTCTTGGCTGACAGTATTTTACTGAAGGCACAGGCTAGCCAGCAATTATTAGCCACCCCCCTTGCCTACCCTGTACCAGATTCACTGTACTTCCATCTGAGCTCAGAGAGAGGGAATTATCTGAGTAGGCTGAACATCTCACTTTGGTATTTCTGGATTATGCACAGGGATAATTCCTTCCCTCTAAGACTGTTTTTTGGATATGGAACCCAAGATGAAGCATAGCCATTTATCAGTTGATAAATGCAGAATTACAAAAAAATAAACAAAAGAAAAGTCTTATCCCAGCTTCAGTCCTGTAGAGACCTGGTCTTGCTAGGAAGGTAGAAGATAAATGTTTGGTTTTAATTAATAAAATTCATCAAGATAATTAGATGATCTTGAGGGGAAATAAGGCAGATACTTTTGCAGCTGGAAAATGTCCTTTTGCGAAAGATGAGAAGAGCTCCTAACATCTTCAGTAGCCAGGATGTTTACCCATTAAACACTTTGTCTTGTTCTAGCTTCAGCTTTTGCAGAAAAAATTGTTCAGTTCCTATCTTACTGGTTATCTATGTTTTCTCTTAAATGTGACAATTTTTATTCTGCCACTACTGTCTATTGAACGCTGTCTGGGTCCAGTGGCAATGCCAGAGAGCGTAGGGCACAGGATGGATCAAGGTGGATTGCCCTCTTGCCAAAGCAGCATGCATCATCTAAGGAGACAGGATAAGTAAAAAGGCTCCGAAGAAAAGCAGATAACTCACTAGATGTGCCATTCAACAGCTAGTTTAGCTCCCAGTTTTGATTTTAACAGCCAGCTCATCCAAACACAACCAAACTGTCCCTAGCAAAATTCCTGTTTCTTTGCTAAAATCGGGTTCCCTCCCCAAGACTGCAGATTCAGGCTCCGCAGCTACACACGACAGCTGACAAACTGAAGGGAATGTAAGTGCTCAGGACTGCCTATTTGGACCCAGGAAAGGAGCTGCCTATAAAAATGGATGAAAGAGGGGCATCAATCAACACAGTTCAAAGTCCCACCCCTTGCGTGGGTGGCCCTTGTGAAAAGACCACAAAGTGCATCAGCACAAGATTGCATCAGGGAGTTGACACTGATTTTCCTAGGAAATCATCTCTGTGGCTAAGGATTTGTAATGGTTCAGGAACAGAAAAAACATATGTTAAAAACTAGAGCTAAGCTACCCAGAAGAAGCTTTTTAATTATGCACTTTAAAAATAAATAATATATAGTTAGCAATCTTGTTCTCCAGATTCTTCCTGCCATGAGCTTAAGGTGACCACATTTATTTGCTTCCTGATAACATCTCAGAATTGCAGGGTATCAAATTTTTCAGTGCCAAAACAGACTCCGACATAATTCTGATTCCACTTTCAGAAAGGAATACTTTTAGTTTTACACTTCTTAACAGAACAAAAATTAACCTTTCTCGTCACCTTTACCCAAAACAGAGCTCAGAACAGGCTCAGTAGCTCTTTGCTTTTCAGACTGAAAAAGAGCAATTAGTACTCTTTTCATAACACAGAAAGCAGTTTTTACATTGCTTTCAGTTCTGCCAACATCCTGATCCCATGGTGATTATATCTTCATCTAATCTACCTGTTTTCCTCCTGATAATCCTCCTGACATTTCCCCAAAAATAAGGGAGAGGTTCAGATGTCTCAGTCCATCCAGCTTACTATGGTAAAGGCTGAGGCACTCCCTTCAGGCTATCTGCCACCTCTGACTGTAGCTATTAGAGGATTTCAAGAACAACAGTACATGCCATCTCCAGGAGGCGAAAAAGCCCACCCATTGCTGATTTGCAGTGGTAGTGGATCAAGGGTTGGACTTGATGATCTCTGAGGTCCCTTCCAACCCAGCCAATTCTATGATTCTATGATTCTATGATCTCACCCTTCACAGCTCACAACCTACGTACTAACTGATATTCTCAGTTCTCAACAGCCTTAAAGACTATAGGGCAGAGAAATACTCAGCTCATCCTTGCATCTTTAGCAACCCAAAATGTCTGTAGCAAGAACAATTAGAGAAAGAACAGCCATTCCCCTTGTCAGCCCCATGCAGGACAGAACACCATTCCATCCTGCCCAAGCAGCAGCTTGTGTGAGGTACAGGAAGCCCTGGTGCTGGATCTCAGTCAGGAGTGTGATTCCCTCTCCTCTTGAAATCAGCCGGGAATTGACCACTGGCTACAGTGGCAACAAGAATAAACCCTCACTTTTGCCAGGCTCTCAGTAGCACTCTCCATGCCACCTGCTCTCTCTTTGGTTCCTCATTAACATCCTGTAATTGCAAGGGCTCCTTTCAGGCTGGTTTACACTGCCCAAGGCAAATCAGAAAATGCCCACCTTTCCACCACAAGGTCATCTGCATAAACAATTAATGAAAGAGTTACTGCCCTCAGCTAATGTCCTGCCTGTCAGGCTGATATAACCTAGGGATACTTACATTTTCTGAACAATGATCAGTTGCTGCTCATGCTCCAGCAGACCATTAAACTCCTGTTGGCATGCTAAAGTATCAGACAAACATAGTGGGCTTCTTGATTAAAATATTGAAAAGACTCCATCCTGCTGTCAATAATAGTCCTGATCTCCTAAAAGATGAAAAATACCTTGTGGCAGAAATGTAATTACAAAAGAAACACTGTACTTCCCTCATTTAGAGCAGATGGAGAAAAGGTCATCTACCAATTAAGCTGTAGGATAAAGTATTCTAATATATAGATAAGAAAAGAATTGATGAAAATAAACTTCTTTGTATGAGAATAGACATGTTTGCTGTTTCACTTACACCATAAAGACATGAGCCAGCAAAATTTGAAGAATGGTAGTGCAGTGGCTAACTTCTAACAACCTCACAATAGCATTTTAGGATTGAGGAAAAACCACAGAACTTTGATAGTGCAGGTATAGAATCACCTCTTAAGACTGTGCAGAGCAGGCAGCACAATGTGTCATATGCAGACAGTGGACAGAAAGAAGGACACATCAGATGAACCAGGTCGAACCACTTGGTGTAAATTGAGGTATAGTTTGGATTAATGAATTAGGACAGGAAAAAGTCACCAACCATTAAACACACATGGGAAATTTTTTCCATTGTCAGCCAAACAGTTTTTATTTCGTTCCACATAGTCTTCAAAACCTGAGACCTACATTTAAGCAAGACCTTTCCTGCACACTTGCACTTTTTGCTTATGTTCAGCACCATCTCAGATGGAAATAATGAGAGATTTTTCCTGGCAGAAATACTATTGTCTTGAAATTTGTTTATGAAGTCTGCCATTTTACATTTAAAGTTTGATGTTGTCATCAGGCAGATCTGGGTCAAGGAGAGAGAAACTCATTGTGATGAAGGTTAATTGGTGGAAAGAACATGATTTCAGCTGAACAATTCCAAAACCACTAAATGTTTTACATTTCATTAAAATAAACAGAAACTAGTTTAATTAGACTCTCATCAAAACAGTTTAAATTTTCTTGAACTGATTTTTTGAAAGTTCACATTAGAGAAAAGAAGGAATAATTTTGTTTTCTTTATATTTTCCATTTATGTGGAATGGTCTGTCCTGAAGTTTTCATGCTGAAATATGGCCTCTGCCTTAGCCATGTTCAAGGTCATTTAATAAATAATTAGAAATTACCATGGTAAGAGTACTCTTACCCTTTACTCATTAATGAACACTTCAAAGAAAAAACATCTCTATTTACTTTTGAAATACCTTTGAGAATATGAATTGCATTTCCAAGTATTTTTAACAGATGTGCTTGGTATCATTTACGCTATAAAGGCATATGTACAACATGAGTCATGAAGAAATAATAAGTTATATTCTCTAGTGTTTAACAGCTCCCTTTTGTTGTTCATAGAGATTTACCCTTTCAGGATTATTATGGAAATTATATTAAAAGTAATGACAAGTAATCCTGGTTAGAGTTTAAGGAATGAATTACTCAGTTTATTATAGATGAATGATAGTGTAACTTAAAAAATTAAGATCACTTGTATAAGTGAAATGCCTTCGAACTTGTGTCCAACTTCTATCATGTTTATTTTCTTCAATTGTCTCCCAATCTATTTCTCTGATTTGTCCAAACAATGGCTAAGAGTCAGAAACACGTCAGTTCCAAGCACAAATGATTGGTGTGAACAGACAGGGGCAAACTGGTTGTTCATGTAAGCTACAATATTTTCAGTAGCAAAAGTTAAGTGTAAGTAATTCTCAAGGGAAAAAAAATTACAAAAATGTGTCCATCCTTTGACCACATTGATTTGCTTCCTATTTCTGATTTCTCTGTAAACTAGATATAATTCAGAGCTTAACCTATAGCTGGGGTCTTATGTGTTTAGAAACACCCTTTCTTTTCCCTGCCATTGGTAGAGTATTAACAGATATTAATTGTTGTCAAAATATCAGACTTGCAGAAGATCATTTTCCTTTTGCTTGTGCTGTGATTCAATAAGCTCATAAGCTTTGGCTGATTAAATTTCACACATGCCAATCACTTTCAAAATTTCGACTCAAGAAGTTAAAAAACAATAGTCCATCAATGCCTCCATGCTGCTGAGAAGTCACCTTCCAGCTTCTACATGGTACATTCAACATCCAGCAGACTTCTGCTCTCCCTAAATAACCCTTAATGGCCATATAATGTGCACATCCCTGTAAAGAATGTGAAGAAGCAGCATCTACAAAAAGATAAAATCCTGCTATTTCCATTTCCAAGAATATTTCAAGTATGAATAAGAAAATTTCTTTTCTTTAGTACTAAAAGCCAGATGTTTAGTTTTGGGCTATTTCCTCCCAAATGTAGCCCTGCCAACACTAAATAAAGGGCATCCATCTCTAAAAATGGTACTAAATACCATAAGGTTTGACCTACTGTTCAAATCATTCAGTGTTCTCTAACCACTGCTCAGTTCCTTTGCAAAATAATAGTGAATTAGATCCAACACCTCCTTCAACCTACTAAACTTCTAAAAATGTTAACTGCTAAATCTATGAGTAAATCCATTTCAAAGCTATCTTCTAGCTTCCATAAACTCAAGGTTAACCCTTTGAGGCAAATCTACACGTAGGAGATGGAGCATATACTACATTATGGGCACCATTTATAGTCATACTGCACAGGTGAGTAATAGGTTGACTTACTACATACACTATATTTAAACTAAATATTTAAAAACTGTCATCTCAATTGCCCAGATACCAGATCTCTAAGAGCTAATGCCATTAAATATTAGATTTGAACAGCTTCAGTTTTAAAATTACAGAAGTGGCATACATAAAATGTAAATCACCTGCAGGGATTAAAAACATGCTTACAGAAGAAGAATATCTGAAATATTATATGTATTTTTTTCCTCTGGCACAAAAATAGCATTTATTTGATATAATTCTACTACTCATGATAAACCAGAGAAATTTACAAAGTGGCACCTATCATTATTGTTTGGATGTTATTTTTTGATGACTTAAGTGCCTTGTTTGGTGTATGTTCTGAGCAGATGGAGGGCGAATTCTGATTTTGGCAACTAGCAGATGGGTCATTGAACATAATTTTTAGTTAGTTAATGTACTAGTTTTTGTAAAATAGAGGTTTAATGGAATATTTTACATACAATTATTAATAATGGTAACTATACTCTTCCAACTAGGCAAGTTGCATAACTCTTATGTACTGAGTAAAGGGGCACATTCAGCTCTGTTCATGCAAAGCTCTTGCTTTAATCAGAAGAGAAAGAATCTCGTAAAGGTAGCAAAGGCCAACTTGCCCCTTCTACAGCAGCTCTGTCTTTGAAGATACAAAACATTCAAGAGGGTCTTATTTCTGCCATCCTCAGCTGAGAAAGTTGCACTTTAGATGGAGAGGAAGTTGGGCAAAGGTCAGAGTGGGAATCGTTAGCAGAGCTAAGAAGAGACCCTGTACCCCTGAGCTCAGCTGGCACCTGAGCCCGGCAGCACAGGTCTCTCAAGCAGCACAACATGGGATCAAGGCATAATGAGAAACCTTCAGGGTCACAGGCTATCAGTTCTGCCTGGCAACAATGACAGCTCAGCTGTGAGAAGTGAGGAAGCTACAATCTTTCTGCTTACCAATTTTTATTCATTCCTCTACCTTTCCCTTCCTTCAACCCTATTTTGTTGAAGACAAACTGCTGTACGTGTTCTCCCCACACATTAGACCCAACCTAAGGGGGAAAAAACCCAAAACCCAAACCCCAAACAAACATAAATTAAAAAAAAGAAAAAATAGAAGAGAAACTCCACAAATAATCCGCAATTTAACAAAGCAGTTTTACACTTTTTTTTTCAGAGCTGGGAACTCTATAGAACATGAGAAAGAATCAGCCATTCCCAAGTAACTATGTCATCCTTTATTATCACATCAATTCTTCAATGGTTAATGCAGGTCAGGGGAATTTTGACATCTCAAAGCTGCTCTAAATTACTCCTTGGACCTCAATTATTCTTTATAGCATCTCGGACTACAGCATAAGGTCACTTTTTTTCCTCACTTTCATAGGTGTGCTATGGATCAGGTAGCTGTGGTTCTTGAAGCAAATATCTAGGAAGGGTCAGGGAATTCTCAGCATCTCAGAGGAAAAGCAGTTCAGAGGTGATCAGAGAGCATGGGAGTCTGAATCAGGGTGGTGGTTTCGTCTGTTATAAAGATGAATTTAGTCCCTGACAACCAGAAAATGTCCTTGAGTTTTGGTTATTTCTTGGAGTCTAATTAAATTATCCTGGGTGTCTTTCTCTCTGTAATGCTCATCAAGAGGCTGACAGATTTGGTTCCTGCATCTCAGGAAAAATTGCATGCATATGTCAGTGGAAAAATCACAGTCTTCAGTCATGGTTTGAGAAATATCATATACATAAATAAAATCAAAGAACTGTTTTCTGCAAGACCGCTCTCTCTTTTCTCCCTCTCATGTGTACAGGCTCCTCAGTGGGCACAAGGCCTGTGCAAATGTGAAAAATTACTTGAGGGATACAAAGTACATCCTGCTTGCACTGAAGGTTTCAGGCTGTCTTGAACACATTATTCATGATGTATCCAAGCCAAGAGAAAAATATGGAAAGCAGATTGGCTATGCTCCCACAGCCTGATGCCAGTTTGGCCTTCCATGAAGAGGCTGACATCATCTTTTGAAAGAGATGAAACTAGAAATCAGTTTAGCCCCAAAAGAGGACACTCCACACAGCTCTGGGCAGGTTAATGGTAGTGTGCTAAGGCTTCAGGGCATATTGAGTTATTAAACACCTATGATTTGGAGAGAGGGGGAGGTTTACCTTCAAACTATTGATATTATTTTGGCTTCAAGTGTATTCTGCACTAGACAGTTGGTACTAACTTAAAGTATATAGTACTTACATTGAAAAGACAGAAAAAATATGGCAGACTTAAAAAAAGAGAGAGAAGATTTCCCACATGGAAAATTCTTTTTAAAACAAATTAAAAAAAATAGAGATTTGGGGGTTCCATATTTTCATAGTATTTCCAAAAAATCATTTTTTTCAAGGAGGAAAAAGTGAAATTAAAACCCTGGAGATTAATAGGAAATATCCCTGTAGTGAAGCAGCTGACAACTGCTGAGCTGTATTTTAAGAAATGTTCAGATGCCATTCAGAGACCACACAAGATTATCCCAATCTGTACAGAAAGAAAGAGTAAGCAAAGAAGAAAGCTGTGTGTGAGAAGGGCTCTGAGGCAGCTGAGGATACAATTACTGAGTATTAGGGGATCAGCGTGATGAAAGGATTCATTATGGGATCCTAGGACTTCAGGGGATCAGAAAAACCTTGGGGACATTTTTAGATCCTGAATTATAAAATGCCATTTGTACTGAAACCAGAGGATCATCCTGAGTTCTCAGAGACAGACGCAAGGATAAGATTGCGACATCACCTGCCCACAGTGATTTATTAGTGAGAACCCACTAATGAGCAACTACTTCACTTAATCAGTGAACAACAACGACCTTGCAACCTTAGTAATAACATGACTAAGACATTGACGTAATCGACCAGTCAACTAACTTATGCCAGGAGAATCCAAAGAATCTTAAGTTCTTGGGTTTCTTTTCTCATCCTAGTTCATTCACCTGCCATCTGTAAAATGACTGGGTGAGTACTTGTCTGCCTCACACTAAGCACTGCTCCCACTCTAGTCCATGACAAAGCTCTTGACTCATAGGACCACACCCTTCTCTATCAAACTTAACACATTTTGATTCACTAACGCTCTAATAGCCCTGTCCTTCTCTTTCCTCTGAGGAAGGGGGAGGTCTTTGGAAAAAAAAAAATATCTCTCCTGTCTCTTCCACTTAAGCACTGTATCTGTACTGCAACAAGTCTGAAGGTAATGTTATTGTGTTACAAAATATATTTTGCAGTGTAGACATAATGTATTGTGTTACAAAACAAAAGGAGGTAATGTTGCCTGTGTGTATAAGGTCTCTAAACTATTAAATTGAGTCTAACTTTATCATGGGTTTGGCATCCAAGCTGGGGCCAGTCTTGCTTGGCTGAGGTCACTCTAATGCTATCTGTAGATGCTGCATTGACTTTTGGTGTCCTGTATTGACTTGTGCCCTGGGCCTCTCAGGGCAGGCATCACAGAGTGGAGTGCTGCAGCAACATGAGCTACCCTACAAATCCAGCCCTAGCCTTTTGTAGGAGAACTCAGTTGCCTTGCTTGCAGTAATGGGCAAAACCAAGCTTGAACCAGCTCATTTACACAAGACACTTCCAAGTGAACACATTGCAGGTTTCTATCCCATGCCTGTGTTCTGGTCAGAAGGTGCAGGTACAGTACAGACTAATGAAGCGAACAAGTTGTTAGCACAGCTCTGAGAGGAAGGGATAGAAGGGGGGAAGAAGGATTCATAGGGACTATTTCTCCAGTGGCTGGCTAATAAGAGAAAAGCAAGACATCCTTTCTTACAAGATCATACGTAACAGCCATCTATTAAGAAATATGTGGGAAGAATATTTACAGAGGTGCTGATAGATTTGGTGATGATTTCTTCTGGGATCACACAACAAAGAGAAATGTACCAAGACAACCCTGTAATGATCCACCTAGCAAGACAGCCACATCTTCTGCATGAGGAAGGTCCCATCTTGGAGGTGTGTGAGAATCCAGTGATGCAGACTCAGCTCTACAGGACAGAAAGCCATTCAACCTCATCTCCTGTCAAGCACTTCAGAACACACATACATGAGCCATTGTAATAGATTTCTATGTATCTGTAATAATGCTGCTGAATCAAAATTACAGTAGTCAACACCCATGGACACATTAGCAGGAAACACTGGAAAAAAAAAGAGAAAGCACAGATCTCTAAGGACCACATTTTGGTCCTTGTACAGCTGCAGGGGCTGTCTTCCAAAGGACAGTCAGATGGGCTGTCTTGTGAAAACTGCAAATTATCATCTCTATCTACCACTGCAATCTACATATATTAAAATGGAGGTCAGGACAATAAAATCCCAAATACTTTGGTTTCTTTGTTTGTAACATAAGACCTTTTTGAAAGTCACATCAGAAGTACCTGTAAAAACAAATTATGTTTAACCACTGTCCATATTCGTCAAGGATCTGAAAAGAAGAAGTACTAAAAAAGTATTTATATGGCAGGAAAAAAAATCAGTAAATGCCAGCTGATGCTTACTTCAGAAGTAACTGGCAACAGAAATGCATATATGCACATACACATGCACACACTCATCTATCCAGTTTGCATCTAAGAGTATATTGCATTTTTAAAGTAAAACGTAGCACAATGTAGCTTACAAACAGATGCATTTCAGCAAATTATTTACAGCCAAGTTTTTCTTTAAAATAAAATGATTTACTCATTTCTGTGTCACTGTTAATGCAAGAAAAATAACAAGAACTGATGTCAATGTAAAGAAAATGTATAAATATTTCTCAAGGAGCTGATACACATTTCCCCAATAAACAACTGAGCAGACATATAGGAACCATGTTTCCTTTCAGGCTGGATACAAATCTACTTAGACACAGTCATGAGGGTCTTTTTTCATCTTGACTTTAACAAAACAAAGCAGTCCTTGTTTTGTTAAAGCCAAGTTTAAAAAAAAAAAAAAAAAAAAAAAAAAGAAAAAAAGATGGAGGAAAATACATGCAACAAGTTAAATACACGCCACCACATTCCCTAGTAGAGAAAAGCAATAATCATTCCAGTGGAAAATCAGTAAAACCTCTACCAGTAAGGAAACTTTAACCGTGAAGCTCTTCTAAACTTTTAAAGGGGATGAGAACACTGCAGCAAGTACATTGCCACATTGTGCTTTTCTAACTATGAGAACTGAACTGCTTGATTTTCTATAAGTTCAGAGTTGTTGTGTAGCTGCACATCAGTAGAAGTTTGAATAAATACAACTTCTGAGTCATCAATCAACTCTCATTTACTCATTTAGTGGGGAGTGTGAATGTCTTTTATGAGAGTCTGATGGAGCACCACAGAGGTTAAGAACGGGCTTCAATCTGTTTGTTTGCTTCTCTGCTGTGTGCCCCCCTTCCCAGCCCAGCAAAGGGAGGGGGATTCCTGCCCTGAGGGAGGAGGGAACCTGCCAGCTTCCCTGCACAGCTCCACTAATGCAGCTCAGTTTGACCTCCTGGATCCCAGCGCTCACCACCTCTGAGCGGTGACTGCCAATCACGCCAAATTGTGGAGTGGTTTTGAAACAATCTATAAAATCAGCATATTTCAAATGGCAGGTGGAGAGATTTCTTTGTCAGAAAAGCGAGCTGTGCTGGTTCTGGTAAAAGCCAATATAACATGCCTCCCTATAAACTGCAACACATGGGAAGCAATCAAACACTCAGGGCTAGATTCTCATCTCCCTAAAGCGAATCCCTAACATGAACAGATTTTCTGAAGCTACCAACATATTTATGCATTACAGGGAGACCAAGAGTGTATCTGAGCACACGAATCCTCTTTTGAATTTAGGAATTTGTACTTTCTTTGACTGCACGTAGGCAGAAGACAGCTGCTTACCACTTACATTAGTTCTCAGCATCTCAAATCCAGCGATGCAAAACAAGAGTCGTGACCGTAATCTACTTCTTATGAACGGGAATTTCCAGAAAAGATTAAGATAAAAAAGGCACCCATCTGTCAGGTGTAGGCTTCTCTGTCTCTTGAAAGAGTTGAGAGAAGAAATAAAAGGATGAACTGAAATGGAAAGAAAGTGCAGAGAATAAGGTGAAGCCTTCCTTTGGTGCTGTTTGGCACAGCTTCTTTGAAATCAGGGTGGCAGCGCTGGTGCGCAGCACTTGAAAGGGCGAGAGCATGATGAAGAGGAAAAAAAGTTAGATGGATATCCTGAGCTAGTAGAGATGCTTCTGTGCCTTTTTCACTGACCACAAAGCAAGTACAATCTTAAATTGTAACAGGCTTAAAAGATACTGAAGATTGGAAACAACAACAACAACAAATTTTTTCTTGTTGTTATCTGCTGCTACCAACATTTTATGACCAGTAGGGCAGCACAGAGCATCTACCTACAGCACCTGGATGTGTAAAGAAAAGCTACAAGTAGCTAGAACTGTGAGAGTGATACCTAAACCATTTGACAGCCATCTACTGTGCTCTGCTGTACTGCACTGCATCTTTTTCTCTACCAAACTGATACAAAAATGCCAAATAGTGAAACACCCAAAAGAGTGGACTAGCATACTTAAGGGATCATTCTCCAATGCCAATATGTTAATTACTTCTAATATCACTCAGCTCCATAAAACATTGCTCTGCAAAAGTAATAGGTACAGAAATTAGATGAAGCAAGGGGAAAATCAGTTCTTAACCATAAGCACTGTATCAGAGCCAGTATTCAACTTTTATATCTAGAAAATTTGCTTGAAATGTCTTCCTCAGCCCTTAGTATTGAACTTCTTTGGCAAGCCTGGAACAAGTATAAGATCACCAAGGAAGAAATGTGGAATTGCCAAGCTGAATGTAGCCTCAGTTACAGGACTTTAATATACCACAATGACATAGAGACATACTAAAATGTCAACCAAAAAAATAAAGAGAAATTAACAGACTCTGTTTGGAAGATCTCCCAAAATATCATTTATTATGGGTTTATAGGAAATATAAATATACCCAGCAATTGCATTTATACTTTTTCCACCACAAAATGATTAATAATTTGTTTTCAAAAAGCACAAACATTCATGTGAAATGTTAATTGGGAAAATGTGTGAAAGTAAAGGATTTGGTTACTTTGAATTTCCTTAATTATCTCCAAAGGAAGTCTGGATATTAGGGCAGAGTCAAGTTTTTAAGGAAAGAATACCACCCCATCGTCTGTAAGAGATTTGTGATTTTTCAAGGAGGCAAGTGAAATGAGCATCTAGATCACACTTAAAGTACATTGTGACACCTTCTCTCAACAAACCAAGTTTGATTTTTGAAAAGGATGATGATCTTCTACTACCTAGAGCCTATTCTCTGATGAAACTCAGCCATATATGTGGGAACAATAAAAGGTACTTTCAACATATTTTTAACAGATATTTTTGGCATCCTTTCTTTCAGATTGCATTATCAGGGATAAATGTCTTTAAATGGATTTTCTCTGAATAGTAAGTTAGATGAAAAATTTCTCATGAAAAATTTCCAACTACATTTAATGGACACTAAGAAAATGTAAAAAACCTTCAGTGTGCATGTCTGGACAAAAATTTGGAGAGCAAAACACTATAATATCCATCTAATACAGATTATCCTGAGTTCCCTGAAGACTTCAGAGAGTCTGACACATAATTGTATCTCCATGCACACTATTATGAGTGCAATGCCAAATTGGTTCTGTCAAACAAAGCTGATGTGACATATTCAGAAGTGAGGTCACAGAGCTCCCTAGCTGCAACAATTTTAATTGAAATATCCACTGTATTTATAGCCACTGCAGAACAAACAGCTGAATCATCATGAAAGATCCTACTGAAGCATTTATTCTGCAAAAAGCACAAGGAGTTGCACTACAGGCACAGGTCATGTTAAAAACCTCAATGTCTGAAAGCATGGAATTAAAGGAAAACGATTCATTTCAGTGAGCTTTATCATACAAATTTATATAATGGACATCAGGTCAGGGTCATAGGAAAAAAACCCCAGAATTTGATAGATAATGTACAGATTATATTTAGAAATAGCAACCCAAAAATGGAAGAATTGAAACAAAGAGTAACAGGTTACCAGACTTTAGAACCAAATTCTTGGTCCCACTGAGATTGTTTACTTTAATAGGGCCAAGATTTCACCCAACATTAACTAAAAGAACAACAGCAATGACCATCTATGAAGACATTGAATCTCTTGAATTTGCCCCTGTCAGTAAGTCCTCACTGATGTCTAAAATTTAGAAGGGAAAATAATGTAGGGAAAAAAAAAAAAAAGAAAGATGGAGGAAGAAATACCTGCTTTGGTCAGTGATATGATATGACTTGACATTGGAATTTTATTTCTTGAGGAGGTGAAGGAGAAATTTCCACTCTCTGATGTCCCAGAAGTCAGCAGAGAAATAATATGTAGAGCAAATGTGGAGACTGGGAGAGATAGTGAGTGCTCTCTGTTCAGCCTCGCCTGCACTTACAGGAATTTACTACCATTATTTCTTTTAAACCTTAGCCCTTCGCTAGAAGCATCCAAAATTAATGCTTAGTTTTAGCTCCTCTAGTATTTTCTGTAGTCTGGTTTAGTCTCTCCTCACCACAATTTGAATCTCCAAAGACTGCTGAGTCTTCATTGCTGAGTTGATTCAAATGCGTTAGTATAGGCCAAGGTAAAAGCAGACATGTGACAAATTTTGAGCAGCAACCAGATGACCACACAAAAAGCTCGGATTTGTGTGGAGAGTATAAAATGTTGAGTATAAACATGATAGTATCTCCTGAATTTTAGCCTACGTTTATGTTAGAAAGTCCTCATTCAACATTCAAATGAAGGAATATTTGTGTGGATTTTTTATGTGGATAGGTCTTTACTGAGTGATAGTACTTGAATTATAATTTGAGTTATCTCTGGAGGAAAATAAGCTTATTTTAAATAACTCTCACACTTTATTTGCAAAGAGCCTATCAAGAGCAGATGATAAAGGGAAGTCAGGTGTCAACTCTTCCCTATGTAAAACTGAGGGCTGGAGTTACTCTTTCTCCTGACCTTCCTGGGTCTAGAAGACTTGCCTGCCCGCTCTGTTGCCTTCCATCTCGTGGCATGCAAATATTTCTCTTCCAATTGGATATCATGAGCGATAGTGCTCATTTACAACAAAAATTTACATTCCCTCATTATTGTAATTGTTCAGCTTGGTACTGCAATTTGAAAGCTGCAGCTTCTGATCATAAAAGCACTGAAGTATGCAGCTTACTGTCACATCTCTTACACTGTGGGATAGACACGCTCCACATCGCATCAGGGATCACGCTGCTGCCATGCCTTGGCTCTCTCCTGATTCATCTGTCTCAGTCACCTCTCGTGGAAACTGGGGAGTAGGAGCACTGGGGAGGGAAAATCGTTGTGTATTGTGCCCAGGGTGAAACACTAGCACAAAAGGATGCTGCTGGAGCAAAAACTTGAACCTGACAGCTGGATAATTCACCCAGCCGCTTTGGGAATCTCACGGAATCAAAAAACTGACGACAATTGAAATTTTTCTATCAGGAAATGCCAATTTATGGACAGCTAAATGTAGTATGTAACTATTGATTTTGAAAACGTTTTGGTTTTATGTTTTCTGGGTACTCATAGTTTTGATTATCCATTTTCAAATCCAATTTTCATCTCAACTTTTTTTATTTGGTACATAATGTGAAAAAATAAAATATCAGGAAAAAATATTGCGCATAGCCTCTTCATACCCAGCTCTCCTTCTGAAATTAAATTTCTTTAGCTTCTCACAACTTTTTGCATTCATCCCTTCTGGGCATTCAAGGCAGAAAAGACAAACACAAGCTCAAAAACATTGGATTCATATATATTTAGATATAAAGACCACCAGTTCCCACCCATTTCTTCTTGAAATGAGATTGCAAAAATGGTATCACATGAAAGAGACCCTAGCATAATTTTTCAATTTTCTCTAACACAGTTTTCAGTCACATTCCTCGTTTGGAACATGTCACACATCATCAAGCCCAGTGCCACGAGCCTGAGATTTGGCAAGCTTTGCAATACTGTAGATTTTGCTTCTTTCTGACATCCTAGCAATCCTTGCTGATGGTGACAAAAAAGGCCAGAGGGGAATATGAGAAGCAGCTGGGACCACACCGGAGTCAAGAATCAGGGAAGGCTTGCCCAGGCTCATGGATTTTGGTTTCATATTGAGGCCAACCTTTGATCAACTAAGGGCTGTAATTTCAATAGAACAGATGCATTTTTACTCAGACATTTATTTTATCGTCATATCTTTGGTATTCAAACTTCTCCCCGCTTTTGATACTTAGGTATGTTGCTGCAGATAGAATGGCAGGACTGGTGCCACTGGCATAAGGAGACAGCCTTATTTAGTATCCAGTCTACCATATCATGTAGAGAGTAATTTGAGCTCCTTGGGTTTTGCTTCTTCAAGACACCTGCTCCTGGTTCTGCAGGACTCAAATGTCAGCGAGGGACACCCTCCCAGACTCTGCTTGGCAAGCTATTCTTCAACTCCCTCTTGCTTTCTGGGTCATAGAGTTATGTACCTTAAATCCAGAGAGAGTCTTGAACAAAGGAAAATATACAATAAAAGGCTACAAGTTGAAAAAGCAAGTATATTTGGGAGCCTGTATAAGGAAGCTTGCAAGCAAACACTGAAGAAAGGCTAGAATGATTCTGGCAGCAGTGTTATCTCTCACAGGGCACTGTAATGCAAAGGTAAGTTGTGGGGAGTAAGTGCACACAATATAGTCTGAATCTCTCCAGGAAATAACACACAAAAAAATCAAAATCTTTTCCTGCACCTTGGATTTAGAGAAGCTAACAGAGTGAAAGTGTGAAATAATGCAGTCAGTGGTGCTCAGTAAAAGGAAAGACTCATTCCAAGTAGGTAGGTGATCTAAAAGCCAGTGTGAGGGAAATAAAGCTCAAATCTTCCACAAAAGTAGCCCAAGTCTAGATTAGTCATTGTTAACCCTCCTGAAAAGGATGGCTCAGCAACACAGAGCAGAAAGGCAAGGTCTCTGACCTTGTGGAATGGGGCAGGCACTTTTCCTATGTTTCTGCTCAAAAGAATTAGAACCCTGCTTAAAGCCGGTGAATAATTTCTGCTGATTCATAGAGATATTTGCTAATTCCACTAGCATGAAAAGGGAGTTATAGAGAGAAATAATGCAAAGGAGGCTTACAGATACTCCAGGCTTTTAAAACTCTCTCAGCAGCACCACCAGCAACATGCATTCCTACAACAGGTTGTTAAGAATGACAACCAAAAAGGAGTCTTGCACAGATGCACAGAAATTAGCTCAGTATTGGAGTAGTATGTGTGGATTTCCTCACGGGCTTACAGTTGAGAGGGGCAGAAACAGCCAGTGAAACAGGGCAAATAATTTTACTCTGTGCAAGGCATCAGTAGGGGAGACTGCAGCCACTGTTCTTAGGCTGTCTTTTTCCAACAAGCTGAGAGCTGTTTTGCCTCTCTTGCATTAAATGAAGTATGCAAATAGGAAATACGTAACAGGCTCAGAAGGATATCATACCAGAATTAAAGTAAAAAGGATCCTCTAAACCTGGATATGAATTTCTGCTCCTGCACAATGTTATGGTAATTCTTTATAAAAATTTGTCTGAGGCAACAAATTTCCACATAGCAAAAAGCTGTGATGAAACTACACTCACCAGAAGTGCCCAACAGGAATGAGATGAAGCTATCTAATCAGAAAATGAAACAGACCTCTTCCTTGGGAAAACTTTTTCTCTAGGTGGACATTCAGTTGTGAAAAATCTATACAGTGTAGTTTGGTATGAACATTATTATTGTCCTGATTGGAACACCAAATGAGAATTTACCTATGTTTTTCTGCACCATTACACCCTGAGAATTACCTGAATGAAATCTGTTGGTTTGGATCAATATTCTACTTTGCATCCACAAGCATCAATCACACTGCTCATAAGAACTGCAGTTCATGGCTTCATGTGCTCCTGTTGATTTACTTTCTCAGTAAACTACATCTCCCCCAATTCATTAGTATTTTAGTAAATGTTTTGCTCCATACTCTGTGACTCGTTTTAACACAGACACTTCCTACAGATTCAAGATGATCTCTGCCCTCCATCTCTCCACTCTATAATTCAAGAGGTGGTGAGGAAATTATTCAGTAAGCTCCTATATCCTTCCAAAATCCTACACTTGGAATAAATTACTGCACAGGAAAGGCGCTACGTGTTCCAGAGACTGTCTGTAGTCTGGCACTATACAAATGCTTTTGAATAGCTCATTAAATATATGTTAATACAAGACATCCTCTCTTTCCCTGTCATCAAGTGGGGCAATATGTGAGAGACACAGACTTTCAATTAGGGTATTTTGTCTCTGTGTTCCTGCTAGCCTACCCAGGATGTGTGGCTGTCCTCTTTAGATTCCTTTTTTCTGTGCCTCCTACAATAGAAATACATCTCTGAATGATGCTGGAACCCTTCTCTATGTGGTCTTCAATACAGCTATTCAATTCTCCTCTTGTTACTTCAGATGGTGGTTTCAATTTCTGTTTCTTCTTACTAAAGATATTAATCTGTCACTTTCAAGAACAGCTATTCTTGTCTTTCTTCGCGACTACCATTCTTGACTGTGTTCCTTGCCTGAGTTGGAGGACATCAAGTTTGCCCATCAGAAAAACTGTTTTTCCTATGAATTTTACCCTTTTTCAAACATAAAACATACATAGGCGAATTTTCTGTAGTTTGAGATAACCATCTTTGGAGAGAAATATAAAATTTTAGTTTATATTGTATTTTTATATGAGTTACCAGTACAAAAAGCAAAAACCAAGGACTCTGACTTTTTTGCAACTTACATAATCTTTGTTTAGGGGAGAGGTGTACTTCACCATAGTGAGATAAATTACCTAAGGTTCTTATATATCTCTTAAATAGCAGATTTTGTGTATAAGAAGTGGAAAGCTTGACTAATAATGGAAGCACTGTTAAATGCAATCCATCATGAATGTAATAAAAAGTCCTTTTGGAGTCTTTTTGGGGGTCACCGTAAGTACAGCAGATGTTAGCAGTTTGCAGTAGATTCAGATTTTCTGTTATAGCTCCATAGACCACTGGCTACAGAGTTCCAGTCTACAGACAGGATTACTTTTCTCAGTTCCACTTCGACAACTACCTGGAAGTAACTGGCAGATGCCACCAAGGATTCACAGCCACACTTTGAAAACTTCTCAGATGCCTTTCTTTCTTTCCTATCACATATTTGGCACAGGTAGATGTTGTGGCATATTTGTAGCCTTGCATCTGGATCTACCTGTTCAGGAAATAATGTAATTGGAAAGAACTATTCTGGACATATCATAAAATAGTTCCCATATTGTCCTTCTTAGGTAAGACACACCTCGGGCAGCATCACCAAGATCCTTCACATTGTCAGTACCATACAACAAGATGTAAGCAGGGTCCTGTCTCTACATTTCCATGAAAACAATGACTTTGTTGGTCCTTTCTGTCTGACCCTCAGAGGCACACATACCCTCAGTTTATCCTGATATTCTTTCACACCAGGTCTTATGTTTAGAGCCCCAGCTTGATCCATTCCACCATTGCTTTACTTTTCTTCCTTCGGATCCTTTTTTGTAACACACTAGCTACACAAAGAACCTCTTTCCTATTAAAGTTTCTGATTCCAGTTGACTAGTAAATACTTAGGCTGTAAGAATACCTGCTAAAATACATACCACACAAATATAATGCTGAGGAGCATTTCTCTTTGTGTGACTTTCAATAAACTATCCACTACCTGCAGATCAGCAGCTCAGACGCAGGCTGCATGCACAGAGCAGCCCAACCCACACAAACATGCCACGTCATCCAGACAGTTTTGGAAATCTAATAATCCCTATGTCAGCAGCCACCTCCTGTCTTCTCTTGTGATTTTAACTGTGGCTGGCTTGAAGTCACATGATACTCTAAGTAATTAAGCCTTCTGCATACTTCACATAGCTGCATACAGATGAAAGATCTCTTTGCCAGCATAAATGAAAGCATAAATCAATTCAAGAAACTGAAGAAATTAAGAGTAAAAAGTTGGAAACATTTTTAGAGGTGATTCACAATATTAAAAAGCTCCTCTGTAGTGATGGAGAGTTTATATGCTAGAAATTTTCTCTTTTAGACTCTAGAAAAAGAGATGTTTTCCCTAGCATTAAGTAGCAGCAGGAGGCAAGTGATTCATGGCAAAACAAACAAATGAAATGGAGATAAGAGGGGAAAAAGCAGTTCCTAAAATCAGGGCAAAGAAAGGAAATTTTTAGAAGACTGCACTATCTATTAATCAGCATCATCATTTTACCTCAGTCACTGGTGTCTTACCACTCAGTAAATGGCTGGCCATGAATGGGCCAGTAGGTAGTAGCACTCTTATTTCTGCTTGTGCAACTCTCACCCCCAGGTAAACAGAAGGGACAAACACCTGGGGACAGATATTTGTGCTACCAAAAGATTTACAAAAGGAAGTTACCAAGCAACTGTTCATAGAAAAAGTCTAAATAGCATCCTCTTGGTAGTCAGATTTGAGAGAAGAAGAGCCAGCCTGCAGTGCTTCTGTCAGGTCATTCAGGAGAGAGCACAAATGTGCCCAGTGGCATAAATGGGTTCTCATTAACTGCCCTTCACTTTTTCCAAAGTTGCCTGCTCTTAAGCTGTAAATTGTGTACATTAAGAAGGTAACTCTTACAAAGCATGGATTACAGAGTGTTAAATGACTAGGTGAACATTTAAGTGGGCTTCTGGATCTCTTACTGTTATCCTGATATCTATTTAATGGACTAGACACTTGCACACAATGGTGATAAGTGCCAATTATGGAGCTAAGAGAGAAAGAATGCTCCGATTAGGCTGTTAAAAAGCAAAAAGGGGCAACCCTATAAAGCTGCTGTGAACAGCACTCCTTATACCAGCACTTTATCAAACAAAAATGCTTCTTTCTTCTCTTTCTTCCCTTATTACAAACGGAACATTTCTGTTTCAGAGATTGTATGTTTTTTCTTTGGTCAAATTCAAGTGAGAGAACAGAATAAACATATCTATACATACAAGAACAGATAAGTAAACATACATTGTACTTTCATATATAGGCTCCGGGTCTTAACAGTCCCATGGAGGACAGAGTTCAGGCCACAATATGAATGACAGCCTCTCCTGCTAAGAATCATCATCAGCAGAATTGCATTAATCCCACGCTCCAGGAATCCTTAGACCATACATCTAGGTATGCTGTTTCTAGGTCCTATTCTTCTTATGACCCCACCACATGCAGAGTGTTTGGCAATGTATACACGGAAACATGGAGAGAAGAGAGAGATGAACACTTTCCAGGCCTGATGGTCCAAAGAAACAGGTCCTAATTTTTTTTTTTTCTTTTTTCTTTTTTTTTTCTTTATGAAGGGGATGTGACTTCCAGGATGCAAATTTAACTATAGAAGCTTTCTTACAAAACTGATTAGATAGATCTGTGTGGCTTTAGATACTTTGCAAGAGCTTTTCTCACCCCCTCCTTCATTTCACCTTATTTAAAATTAACTTACATTCTCACCTATACTTAAGCAGAAACTGTTTCCATGGTAACCTTGGAGGTCTTCTAAATCCAGCAAATGATGTAAGCAACATTCCTGTAGAAAGGGATACTGGCACCAGGCACAGCCAGTTCTGCAAGGATTTCATCTGGGGGGAGCAGAGGTAGGAGCAGCCCCAGAGGGCACCAGGGTTCTCAGCCAGGAGGTGCCTCTCATCCTTTGCCATTGTCAAATGTGCACGGAGCTGAAAACTGGGAGACTGAGGCTCCTTAATGAGCTGGGAGAAAGGTGCCCTCAGAGCTGACCTCAGCTCTGCTGCATCTGAAAATCTCGACAGAAGCACAAGCTCAGTTTCCTTAGTGGCAGCCCATGGGGAAAGAGGGAACATTGTTCACATCATCTTCCTCTGTTTCTGCACTTAACCACTCTCCTTGCCCAGCCACCCTGGTTTCAGATGCCCAGTCCCACCGTGTTACCCTGTGACAGCAACTCTGCCCTCTGCCAGCTTGTTGGCCTGCTTTGGGCAGTGGCACCTGACCCCAGGGTCAGATGGCCAAGGTGACACTATCCTCACTTTTACAGAGCCGGATGCATCCATGTCCAGAGACACCACCAGCCTGAAGCAGTCTTTGCCATCATCACCCATCATCCCATGATTTTGATGTCTGTGGGATGAACCAAATTGTCAGCCCTCTTGGCTAAAATTTCCAGGTAACCCAGACCAGGCCAGTAGCACTGTTCCACTCCGCTTCTACATCCCCTCTGGCCCTGCCTGTACATCTTAGCCCAGAAATGCAGAGGAAAAGTAGGTTCAATCTCCACAATTCCCTCCACCATTTTCTTCTTTGCTCAGCTAATTAGTGCTTTCATGTAATGAACAACTACTCATAGGGCTGGAGTGAGACCACTAATTCATTTCCCACATAGCTGGGACCGCATAGCTGCTATTGGAATAGCAACAATTATTGATTTGGGCTGGAGTGGAACCAAAGAGCCTATTCCTTCACACATTGCCCAATGCATCTGCTGAAAATTATTCCACATGGTACACACAGAAATCCTCTTTAAAACACTTATGTTATTCCCATTTAGTTGACTTGCCATGTATTTCCAGGCTTTCCAGGATTTTGGTTCTCCTCCCTGTCTGAATTCCAGGTTTTGTGGAATTTGAGGGCATTAGATCTGAAAAAAGGTGTTTTAAAGAGCATATAGTATCCTGCTATTAGTGTACTCAACAAAACAAGGTGAGGTTTTAAAACTAATATGGCTGAAGTAAAAGCTGTAATTTTCTGTTCTTTGTCTCTTCATATTGAGAAATCTTACAGATAGCTGCATCAACAATCCCAGAGTTTATAGTGGGGCTCTTTTAAAAGGGTGTCAGAATCTAGCATAGGAACTCAGGGAGGGCAGGAGCTATTTCTGTAAAACTATAATTTGATCTCCTTGAACTATCTTTATCACAGAGTATTGTGAGGACACATATAGCAACATATAGGCTTTTGCACTTAGGTCTGCTGCTTCCTATGTTGAAAATTTGCTGGCAGTTTAGCCTAAGCAAAGAATAGAGGAACAGATTAAATATTGTGTTGGGGTTTTTTCTTGCTTTTGTTTGTTTGTTTGTTGTTTTGTTTAGGTTTTTTTAATCTTAAAAATTAATTAATAAAATAAACAAAACCAATAGCTACAAAAATCCCCACTGGGCAGTCAGTGAGTTTGCTCACCAACTGCTGACTTTCCAGCTTCTGCAGCTCTCATTTCTATTGCAGTTGCCTCCTCCAGATATTTTAAAATCCATATAAATACATATAGTGGAACAGATATTCTCCTACTTGTGATCTCTGGAGATTTCAGCTCTGTGGAATGTCAAAAAATGTACAGCTTCTGCTCTGTTAACACTAAGTCACACCAAAACTATATTTTTCACTTTTATTTTTCTGGTATTGTTTTTATCTTATTAAACAATTAGTGGTCTTTTTCTTAATGTCAAAGTTTGTTCTTAATATTTCTACCTCCTATCCATACTTTTCTAAGCAGACTTCTGCTGCTGGCTGAACCACTGAAATGGTGGCTTTTAAATAGACATGGTGACTTTTGAAAGTGTTCCTATTGTGCACAGAAGCAGGCAGTCATTGTCGTGGTCAGACACAGTTTCCAATTCTTCACTGTCCCAAACCTTACAAAATTTCATTAAAACCAGCAGAAATTAAATAAAAATGATACCAAATCAGATTGCCACACTCTTCCAACTGCTTTATACTGGTGTAAGTACCTGGATAATATACTGGTCAGTGGGAAACCAGCTTTACATTTTTAACATTTGAAAAAAGATTTAAGCAATTGCCTAAGCTGCAGTTGAAGTGGCTCACATAGGAGTAAGAAAGAAGAATAAAACTTTCTGTCTGTAATTCTGAGCTCACCAATAACTTTTTTTTTTTTTTTTCCTTCAGCCATCTCCACTAACATCCTCTATCCATAAACTTCAGAAGCCATCAGAAAAATTAATGTATGGCAAGAGAAAATTCTGCTCCCAGAGGAGAACCTGGAGCAGGAGAGAAGGTCATGGGATACTGCCAAACACGTTCAGGTTATACTCAATAATCCTGTGACTGTATTGTCATCCTGCGCCCTTGTCAAACAGCCTTCCTACCGGCACAAACAGATGTGGGAGCTCTGCTTTTGGGATCTGCACAATCATGAATCCTAATCCCAAACAGGTACCTAACATGCCATCATTTCTCATCGTTTCACAGTCTTTAAAAATATCTCTACCAATTTAGTCTCCAGTATGTTTTGCTGGCAATAACAAACCAAGGAATTCACCTCTTTCCGAAATTGCCTCCTCTTTGAGGACTAGGTAGCTGCAAGAAGTTTGGTAGCTGAAGGAGGAAATAAGAACTTCTTATCCATAACACCAAGCTTATATTCTAACCCCTTACAGCTCCAAGACCACACCTATTCACAAAGCCTGGGAAGGATCCCTCCTTTGCTTCTGTCTATACATGATGTCTTCTGTAGATAAAAGAGTCAAATTTTCATATATCCATCAAATTCAGGAGAACTCAGCTTAAGCAGCATGAAAGACTAGTCAATGGAGACTCAGAGAGTGCACCCAACAAATACAGTATTCCAGTCCCTCATCCAGCACGGGATTCTTTCATGTACCATGTTCACTCACCACTTCTTATATACACATTTAAATTCATATATTTACATGTGCATATATAAGAATATATTCCCTCCATTAGCCCAAAAGAAATAGCACAGAAGAAACACTGCCTGCAACTGGGAGAGATCAGAGTTTTTCTGTGGAAGATGGAAGAGGCTGCATGTGAATGAAAGTATCTGAGTTTTTGCTTACCAGCTGAGCCACATAAACCACAAGAATGAGTCTGCTGTGAACCACACCAAAGGATTAGGCATTCTGCTTCACAGCTCAGCTGAAAAAGCATATATGCAGTCAAGTTTAAGAGATCAGTTTTACTCTGCAACTGGTCACTGGCTGAACATGCCCATTTACTACACACTGGAAGAAAAGCAGTAACTTGTGAAACACAGGTAACTCAGTCACCTTTGCCCACCCATCCGTACAATAAATGAAGGAACTGGCCATGTTTGTTACCAGCCTCCTTTCCTAAAAGCAGATATGACCTTTAGCTTGCATATTTATAGAAGAAAGCACGTCTTGTTTAACTCTTAGCCTTAGTGGGTATGTCAAACAGGGTATGTCAAGAAGGGTATGTCAAATAGATGAGATGAATCACAGTCTGGTAAAACCTGAAGTATGTTAGACAACAAGATTATTTCTCTACTGAAAAAATGAGTAAGAACTGATGAAGTTAAAAGTGATCAGGGTTGGTTTTGCATTTTATTGGTAGGGTACCTGGGTGACCATTTCTCCAGGCACTTTACTGAAGAAAGATGCATGGAAAGCAAGGTGGAGATTAGGATGCTGAGATACAAGGTGTTTTGCATGCTGTGTAACAAAACTGAAAGACTGGGCTGTGAATAGCTGGGAGGTGCCTACTTAGTGCCTCAACATGTAGGTGCCATTGGAACACCAAAGCAGTGGTCACAGTAGTATAGTTCTTGAAATCACCTACAGAGCTAATAAAAGAATGTGGGACTTATTTAATGAGCTATTAGATAAAGTAAAGGCTTCTGCTGCATGTTGATCTGACAAGGTGGATTCAGTCACCAGGAAGATAGATACACACACAAGATCTGAAGTGAGTTTATCTGAATCTAGTTACAGACTTTGCCATTTAGATGGCATTTGAAGTGAGACAGGAATAAAACAGTTTCCAAGCTACTTGAAAGAGTATTTCTGACACCTCAGCTCAAGTGTCATTTTATTTCCAGGACAGACATGTACCTACTGTGTGTGGAACTCAGTAGAAAGTGGACTGGAGACCTGTATAGGGGGTGTGTGTGTGCCTGATGTCCTGTATAGCCTCTGACAGAACAGCATTGCCATTTTCAAGTCACAGAGATCATTTCTTACCTGTAGTCTGGCCTCAGCTGCCTGAACTCCACTGGGCCAACAAAAAGCAGGGAACAAATTAACTGCCAATTATATTTGAAGCTAGCTGCTGTCACTTTTATGATGAATTTATTTTTTCTTGCCCTGTAATACCTGAAATTAGCAGGTTGCCCCTTTCAGTTTATGGCAAAAGAAAATTGAGGTTGTTCTTGAGGCAACAACTTCCTCACATCTTCCAACGTCTCTGTCCTCCAAAGGCATGTGCAAACCTATAGCAAAACATGGAGACAAAGATCTATTCCCTGAAACTTAATCTAATAGCAACAGCGTGCAACAATGAAACCCTATCAAATATCTTCAAGAAATATCATGTATGGATCATATTTCTGTTCCTTCATGGCTTTTTTTCCCCAGCCTTCACTGTGCAGTGACCATCAGCAGGCGTTGACAGAGAAGTACACAACAAGAACATATTTCAATCAGAACACAATTTTTTTTTCCTCAGGAAGGTCACCTTTTCCTGTGTTTTCTACATCTCTAGGAGCATACTTCCCTTTTTCTTTAGTATACAGAATGGAAGAAACAGAGAAAGAAAATGTTTTATGAGTCTTAGAAGAAGCCCAGTTGTCTATTATGTTGTGAAATAAATTATCTGGGAGTGTATTACAGGTCTCTCACTGGAAACACCTAACATGTAGCAGAGAAATCATTAAAAGAGATGCAGCAGATGGCTTGATGGGCCAGATGACCTAAAAAGGTTTTATCCTCTAATACATAAGATTTTATATTATATGTGTTGCTCTCAGTATTTGTCTTCTCTTTCTCATTGCAAATTCCACTCAAATGCACAGTTCTCATGCATAATGCAGCCTATAAAATGGCACTAACCATTACCTTAACCATTTAATACCTCCAGAGTCTGTCCTTCTGGAATGCTATAAGCCTATTTTTTAGCCTGGATATGTCATTACAATGAAAGTGTCACTATCCTCCTGATGACTTGCATGAAAGAAGATAGGACTGCTTGTTAATGTATTAATTATATTTTAACTTTGCAAAGCATTTCAGAAAATATTAATAAGACTGAATTCTCAATTATTAATTATGTAATGAGTGACACAATGCAGTTTTGCAGCCTAATCCTGGCACATTCCCAAATAATTTAATTTTTAAAATGGTGTAGGATAAAGGGCTTGAATCACAGTGAAATCAAGCAGTAGTGGGAATGTAACAGTCTCAGGGCTAAGAAATCAGAATTATTTTCTTCTAAAAAAACCCCAACCCTGAAACTCAAATGCTCTTCAGTGATAAAAATTAGTTTTGGAAATGTGATCTCAGCATAATATCTAATCAAAGAATAGGGCACCAACCAGTAATTTCTTACATTAATATCTGTGCCAATACCTGCACTCCAAAAATGTGCAGTTCCAAGTGTTTGACTGATGATGTTTGTTTCCTGATTACTCATCATAGGTTTGCTCACTGCTAGACCTTTCTTCACAATACATACTGTGTAAATGGTCATGTTTACTATTAGAGTATAGGATAGGTGGCAGGGAAACAAGGTAAAAAATGTGGAATACAGAAAGTCTTCAGAAATTTTTTACTGTGACTCAGAGAAAAACAGACACCTTTCAATAATATTTGTGAAAAAAACCCAGAAGTTGTTTCCCATGCTTTCACCAGGCCCCCCTCCTTAGTCCAAAGGTAAATATACCCAGAGTTTACTAAAAATCAGGAAGACAAGAGATTTGAAGGAAGCGCTCCCATGCCCGGAAAAAAATCACATGCTGGCTACTGCAAGGTGAAGGAGTGTGATCTTCTGACACCATCCCCTTTACTCTCACCTTTTTATCTCCCTGCCTGCATCCTCACCAGTCTTCTTTCACTGCCCTCTGCAGCTAAACAATGCCTTCCCAAGAAAGGGCTGAGCAGTAGTTCAAACTGCTGCAAAGTGTTTCACTTCTGGCAAACTGGCCTTTTCTGACAGCAGTGAATATCCATATAGCTCTAGGTTCCACACCCCTAGGAACAGGGAGCACACTGGGACAATGCTAGAGGTAGATGGTCAGGCTTCTTACTAATTCTCAGTGGATTTCATCCTCGTGAGCATGTCTCTAAGGGAAGGAACTAGGATGGTGACCCATCATCACCACGCATCACAGAATAAAACAGAATGAAAAAGCAGTGACCATTTTTAGTTTTTCCTTTAAAATCTATCCTGGATTCCCACTGCCACAAGGAGCAAGGAGATACAGGAGCCAGATGGAGCAAACGCTGGTGTCTTAGAAATGCCACTACCACAGGGAAAGGCGTGCATCAGTCGCACACACAAATAAAATAAAGGGAGGGAGAATAAGCCTCGAGTGAGAAGAAATAAGGTTGCTCTGGGCAGGAGGGCTGGGGAAAGGAACAGATTGCTGCTCTGCTTCTTGCACCTGAGTGCCCTGCCAAATTGTCACTCAGGCCAGAAGTGGCAGCATAACTGCAGCCAGTTAATCCCTGCCAAGCCATCCGCAGCCAGCCTGAAGAGAGCCAACATGACCTCCTGCTCACCCTGCACACCCGCCAGCTTCGAGGTAGCCAAAGTCATCAGGAAATGGTTGCTTCTCTGCATGTGCTTTTGTCTTTCTGGCTGAAATATGCCTCTCCCCATGTTTTGGTGACGCGAGCTGAACCGTGGAGAAGCAAACACAGGTAATGCAGATTTTTCAGTTGTTGTTGCTGCTGACTGCAAAAAATAAAAGTCACTCCTTTGAAAGCATAAGGAAGTTCTGAAGTGCTGGCAGGGAACCTGCAATGCCTGCTTAATGAATACTGAAAACATGGGCAGTATTATTTCTTTACCAGATAGCTGTACTCTCCTGAGCTCATTCCTACTTTTTTATTGCATACTTCCACATTGCATGAAGAAATGCTCATTTCCAAACTCTGGCAAAAAAGGGGGGTCATGAGTGTTAGTGCACATATTCGTCCCTGTGAGTAGCTCCTGACAAAGGCATCACTGAGAAAATGCATCCCGGCTACAAGCTACAGACACAGAAATAATGTGATGTGAAGCCATCTAGTCATACACACCAAGTTGTTCATTATGGTTAATTTTATGATTATGAGGGGTTTTTTTAATACTAGTTATCCTTAATTTAGGCAAAGTTGGAATGTTTCACTGAGTTAAACCCCAAGGCTTGGAAGGCACTCACTGAATTTGGGATCATATCATATAAGACAACCATCTCTTCCTACTCCTCTATGAAACATCAGTAGATTAATGCACGAGAAACAGCAACAGAAATTATTACATAGAAAAAAACTGAAGTTTCCTGTGTAATAGTGTTACTGAAAGCAGGATATACTCATGCTTATGCTTGTTAAAAATAAACTCCATCAAAGCAATTTGCACCTCCCCTGGCTCTACACCCTCCCCTCATTCTGCACCTCCTTCTCTTCCCCTTCATTTTACCCTGTAACTTGATGAAAGCAGCACTTATTCAGTTGATATCTCTTTGACACCGTATGTGCGATTCGCAACATAAAAGGTTTTGGCTAAAAACAGAGACATTTACTTCATGCTTCTTTCACAGTCATCAGAAGCATAAACTTAGATATCTTTAAAAAAAAAAAAAAAAAATAAATCCCCACACCATGTCTCTTCGCTTTCCAGAATGAGTTCTAGAGATAAACCTTGTTTTAAAAAAAAATTACCTTACGCTACCCTCTTTGTTAGCAATGTTGCATATCATGGCATTTTAAAGCAAACGGTTTCTTGCTTCACAGTGCCTTTTAAAAAATTATAATTTGATGCACAGAGACAAAACCGGGCTTGGATAAGTGAAGAGACTCCTGGCTCAAGCTTTATAGAGTTAGAAAAATTCCAACTTTGCCAAGCAAAAGAACGAGAGGAGAGGATTCCTGCCAAGTGTAGAGGACTATCTTCCAGAACCATGAGCACAGCTCTGGTGACTGCAGAGCAAGCCTGCATTGTTCTGGGAAAATGTTTTAGACACAAAGGAAATCTTTTCCTGACAGAGCAGCAGGGTTTCTTTTTCTTCCTCTTCCCCTGCTTTTCTTTTTTTTTTTTTTTAAAGGACCTTAGTTTTAAATGTCTTGAAATACTAGGCAATGGCAGCTTTCTTTGGTTGTCAGCCATAAAAATGAAAAGCTGCTATAGCTGTATTAGTCCGCAGTCCTGTGTAGAAATATCACAAGAACCATGTGATAGTGTAGTACAATGAAAACATTTCTTCAAATCCACATAATTAAGAAGGGGCCTGGTTGAGTAGAAATATACTTTCCAAATAATAGTAAATATACTTCAGTATAGGTTTGGCCAAGTAAAATTCATTAAGTTTATGACTCCTAACCTAACTAGTGCTAAGATATTTCATGTCCCTTTGGAGATCCCAGTACTGAGCTTATTCTTCTAGTGCTTATGCTACAAGCAGGTTACAAAGCAGTCCAAGAAGTTACTCACATTTCTTTACCACCTGGAGCAAAAACTGCAGGTATTGCCTTTGGTCACAAAGCTTAAGCAAAAGAATGCAGTGATTTTTCTGATGACAACATAGTGCTGTCCACAGGATAGGAGTGATATTCATATTAAGAGTGATTCCATAGAAAATGCTGCACTGGACTTAATTTTATACATAGATACCAACTAAACCCCAAGCATTTCCCATCAATGATGTAATAACTATTCTCCATTCCAGTTGTACTATACCTATGAATTAATTAAGTCTGTGATAGAGCTATCGAGCTAAATGTTTGTTTTTTAATAACTGTGCAAAAATATAGCAAATTATCTGCTGCAAGCAAAAAAGGTGGCTACCCATTCTCCTTTCCTGACATGCAGAAGCCAAACAGTTTGCTAGGAAGCAGCTCAGCATAGCTGATGTTATTATTATGACATTAGAATATTATGGTTACTATTCTGACAACATTTACATATTTGTGTATAAATAAGTGACATTCAGGCAGGCCAAGAAGCAACACCACAACGCAAGGACATAACCTCAGATCGCTAAACTCAATGAGAACCATGTCCATAGTTTGTTCTTTAGTGGTTTGTGAATGTATGAAAGACAGGAATGGGAATCTAATGTTTGAATGAGAAGCTGAACTGTTTTGCTTAAGAGAGTCACAGGAGTGTAGAGGAACATTTCATTCCTTAATTTAGTTAAGATCTCATTGAGTCTATAGGCATCTTGTATCATCATGTAAAAATATCCTTATCACTGAAGTCTTTGTCCACACCTCAGTTAGTCCAATCTGGTCCTCCCCACATAGCCCACTTCTCAGAAACCTCTTTCCCAACTCCTAACTCTCACTTTCACCCACAGACATCCTGCAAATCTAGCTGGGCAAGAACTAGAAATTGTAGCTTGAAGGAAAACACTGATTTTTAAAAATACCATTACATCATTTGGAACTGCAATTAAGACACGTAAAAGCTTACACACAAGGGGGGGGGAGGGGCGGAAAAAAAGGAAATAAAAAAAATATATCTTAGAGAAGAGGAAATTAAATCTTTCAAAACAGTCCTCCAAAATCCTCTACCTCCCAGTTCTGCAAGTGACCTCATGTCTGGTAACAAAACAGTGAGTTTTCCAGCAAACACTCTCTCTGGAAACCTGATTAACATGTGTGCACTCCTTCATAAAAACCCTGACAGTCTTGAAATAGCAAATTATTAACAGGAATTAAACCTGCAGGTAAGGAAGACCTCAATTTCAAACCAGGACCATATTCAGTTCATCTGTCCATTTATAGCCCTCTCATTCCTTACTTCATCCTCCTCCTGCCTGGTGAGGAAAAGGGGACATTGACAGTTTTGTCAGCACCAGCGGTTTGACTCTTATTAGGCTGACTGCTGAGTTAAACAGCAGTTGTTTTCTTTTCATGATCATGTCCCCAGCTCACCTTGGCCTACTTTAGCTTGCCAACGTGAAGTCTGGTGGTAGCCCCAGCAAGGTAATTAATTTCACACTCGCGGTGTGCTTTATGCCACAGCTCTTTCAGGCTAACGTTGTTTCAAAGCTGTGTTTCATATCACATCCTCAGGTGTCAGCAAAGCCTCAGTGAAAAGAGCGTGCAACAAAAAAAAAAAGAGTGACCTGAGGACATGCAGGTCAGTGTTTATTAACTCTGCTGCTGAACAGCTTACGTACAAAATTAAGCCCTCTCATGGTAGTGTATGTACACACGTGTCAAACGTCTGGCTAGAGAGACAGATTCAGTGTTCACACTGCTGTGTAATTACCCAGCCCAACTCTGTTACATATTGCATCTTTCTTTTATCTTTGATAGGCTATAAATCCATCTGCCTCGGGACTAATTCTCACTTCCCAACCCACACTTCCCAGGAGATCAAGGCATGCTATGAAACAGCTTCACAAGGACACATTTTTTCCTCCACCTCTGTGTAATTCCGTATTCTCCTCCCACAAAGACACAAATCTAGTGATGCACAAGGCTGGTATCTTACAAGCCCCAGGGCTGGACCCTCTGTTAAGGCTGAAAGGGGGTGGTCTGAGCTACCCAATGGGAATCAGAGTTGCATCTACACTTATTCAGAAATAAGCTCTTATTTGGTTGCATTGGAAAATGCTCAGTGAGGGAGATGTTTATTCATGAGCAGCAGAAAGGAATGTAGGAAGCAATACCAACAAGATTACAACAATTTGCACACACTGCAGATGCAGAAAATCCTTTGGCCCAGAGATTTCAAGGCAAGACAGGACTACTGAGAGCAACTTGTGTGACCTCCTACATCATATTGATTTTTACCCAGCAAATCCTGCAATCAAGCCAAATGCTTCACAGTTAAAATAGCCTATAGCATTAATAGAGGTCTGTAACTTTGATCAAACATTTCTAAGGCATGGAGAGTCTACTGCATTTCTTGGTAAACCATCCACTGTTTAATTACCTTTGCTTTGTCACATTTTTGTACTGTACTTGCAATTGCATTTTGGGTGCTTTCTTTCTACACAGGAAGAGACTGACACTGGAGTTAATTCTTTAACCTGGCAGTGGATCTCAGAAGCAATTGCACAGATGCTACATAGCAAAAGGTTTATCACCTCCACAGTCCTGCTCAACACTCCAGTTCTCTGTAGCCAATGGACTATGATCACATTTTACATGAAGACTGAATATTTGGGGCTGGAGGCTGTGTTGCTAACTCGTATATAGCCTGAGAGGAGCTAGCATAAAACAAACCATTGATAAAGCCTATGGCTTTACACTGTGCTTTATGTACATATCTTTACCCATAATTGGAGGTACACGTTTCACAGATTTGGTTCAATACATACAGTCTAACTGTGGCCTTTCAGCTGCACGCATTAAAAAAAAAAAAAAAAGTAATTGATTGGAACCTCATGGCTCAAGTACTCTCCATTTTTCTCTAGGCCATATAGCTAAGACCTTCAGACCCTTCAGAATCAACTTGTTATAAGCCTAGAGGCTATAGCAGATTTGCCAGCTTTTATAGGTTTGGGTTTTTAAAGAAATTGGAGTAACCTTGACAAAAACTTTAATCACCTCCAGTATACTTGTGCTGCTTACAGAAATTCTGCAATATTGGTGATTTTGCAAATTGTTTGTTTTGAGACCAAGCAAAATATAATACTTGGAGTTTCATTCTTGATTTAGAACTGTTCAAAGACAGAGCTACCTGAATGCATTGGTTTGGGTGAAATTCTCTCCCGTGCTGCATTATCAGGCTTAACATTTTTAACTGAAGAGACACAAGCACTGCAATATAAAGCACTGCCTAAGAGCTCTGCAGCTACCTATGGGACCAGAAAGCTCTGGAAGCCATCTTGTGACATTTATAAAAGATATTTTGCCACACACACAGGCACTTTGGGAATGCCAGTACACTCAAAAATATTAGGGGGTCTTCTGCATTTTGTCTGTAATCATTCGCCTACAAATCTTACTGCCAGTGCACCTCACAGGTAAAAGCTGTTTTTTTGGATTAAGTCTGCAGAAATACATCCCTGAAATACATAAGAAGTTAAACTGCCTGGAGGGCCATGGGAGAGCCTCCCTCATTTTTCGCTGTTAGGATGAGTTTCACTCACATCATCCTACTATGAATAATAATTGAAAAAACAACTTCCTACAATCTTTGCCCTAAAGAATCAGGAAATATTTGAATTTCTCTTTGTGGTGCCTGTATACTCAGAAGAGTTTGTGAGCACCTGTCAGTCAAGTGGGTATTGTTCTCTGGCTAGCCACTCTTTTGCTGATCTCATTAGTCAGTTTGATTGACAAGAGAGGCTATTTTAGTTATGTTTATTATGGAGAACTGTAATTGCTATGAAAATTCTAGAGACAAGTAAGTTCATCATTTTCCCCAGTGTAACTGAGACATTTAAACAATAGCAGTGATTCACTTAAACTGAAAAATAAGTTGCAGTTCCTTGTAAAGCCAAATGCCCTTTCCTCCCATTTAAAGCCATTAATTATATTAGTGACATAAATTCCTTGCTGAGCCTGGAATATTATGATTGACCTGTTGCTGTTCAGAAAAGCTGTCTGTTTCTCTAGCCAACTCCTTGTGTCAAGTTCAGCTCATAAGGACTTCAGCATGCAACATGACCAGTGGCCAAATAAGTAAGTGTATTCCACAGTAAAACAGATTTTAAAATCCAGCTGCTTATAACTGTTTACAAATCATTCTTTATTACCATTCACTTCCCAAGCATCAAGTCCACTTATCTGCAAGTTTATGTCTCACTCACACATACTCACATAAAGGGGCCTCTAGATGGGTAAAATTTTATCCAGGGAGAAGAAAGTATCTGTTGTTCCAGCATCTCCCTGTGATTTCTGATACTGCCTATCTAGCTGATGACATCTGGCCTTTGTCCAATGCAAACATCTCTCAGAAGTACAAATAATAATAATAAAAAAAATCTCACCTGACTAAAAAAACAAGTGAAGCACAAGAAAGAAAACCCTTTAGAAATATTGTTCAAATGGTGATGGTGGGTGGTGGTCTGTGATGCAGACTTCAAAAGCGATGCACTTCATTCTAGTATCTTGAAAGGAAAGAAAGTTTGCATAAGGTAGATTAAATGTTTAGTCAAAGACAAGGAACTGATGCAATCAGTAAGAAAAGATGTGAATCAGAAGTTATTTTCAAATGGGGATTGTATTATACTGCTAGTTACTTTACATAAAGACATTTATACAAACTTATGGAGACTGGTACAAAATCTTCCCACACTGCAGGAACTACAGTACCTTGGTGTGGAAAATTGCATCACGTGTTTCTCTTGATGATATTATCCCATCTCTGTGGACAGAATGTAACCAAAGGACAGAAGTAATGAAACTCTGAAAAAAAAATGGCCAAGAAATGTGAACAGGGAAAGATAAAACAGCTTAGGTGAGCAGCTTCAAAGCATTTATCTTCAAAGAACCTGTCTGAGACACCTGTTTGGAAAGATGTCTACCTGGATATGAAAACTGTTTTATATTCTCAAGCAGAGAGTGAGAGTTTATTTAGCTATTATAGAGCCTTAAGCCAGAGAAAGGAGTCAATTACCAACATGAATGTCAATGACAGCTGTGAGTCATGCTATAAAGACAAAGAAAAGAGAGAAAGAAGGTCCAGCATGAAGACCACTTAAATCCTCCCAGAGATGGAGGTGAGCAGGCTGTGGAATGTACTAAAACTTTCAAGAGAAGAAGAAATATATAGAGAGGCTCTTATTACTATAACGCCCTGATATATATACTTCCTAACTTTAGAAAAATGAAAATATACTACCCTGCTTAAAAGAAGACAGTTTTGCAGTTGTTCTCTTTACTTGCTAATCCCACCTTGCTCAGAGAGCCAGGATTTTCAGACTAGAAAAATGCATCTACAGCTGTTGCAGGCAGATAGCTTGGGCAACAGAGAACACCACCTGCCTCACCCTCAAGAAATCCATCCCAACGTGTTTGAACCTGGGGCCTCACCAAGAGTGGGGGAAAGAAATTCAGGACTCTTCCCAAAGTGCATGTAGTTAAAAGGAGTGGAACACTGCTGAAACACTTTGAAATGCAGGACCAAGAAGGTATATGTCAAGGCAGAAAGAATGTTATGTGTTTCCTCTCGATACCAAGGAGAGCTCTCTCCTCTTCACATCACAAGAATAAACAATGAAAAAGGTGAGAAAAATGTGTGAGGTGTGAGGCCATATCCAAATGCCTGAAACATGCTTGCAAGTCCTAGTTGCCATACTTCATGCATGTCTGCAAGGTCACTGTTTTGTAGGTGTCTGCAACACATCTCTTGTAGGCGTCTTCTAGTCAAATCAGATGGTCAGCATAAGCAAGGCAAGCTGCCAGGCATGTGATTGCCTAATTTTTTTTTAATCCTTTGGTGTAAGTCTACTTCTACCCACAAAACTTTTTCTTATTTCTTTGTCCTTAGATGGCATCATTAGCCTTATTGTCAGCCTGCTTTGTGATGATGTTCTAAAGAAGCTGCACAAAACTATTGGGATTAGGGGAAGTACATTTAGGGAAACTGGTTCCTCTTTCAGAGATTAGGGCTACCATCACAACAGGACCATAAACAGTGCTAGAATGCCTGTCCTTTATAAAAGGAAAAGGCTGTATAAAGTTGTGTGGGTATAAACCTTAAAGACCTTTGAAGTGCAGCAATATATTAAATTCTGCTTACCAACATTTGTAAAGCAACCATACAAAAACTTCTCTTACAGAGATGATAAAACAAGCAAATTCCTTGGAGCTTGAGTCATTCACCACCCAGCATGCCACAAATGAGCATGTGTTAAAGGCATTTGCATACTTTTACACCTGCTTGGTGGTGGTGCTCAAGACGTTCTTCAGGGTGACTTTTACTGTGACGGGAATGTGTCACCAAACTGTCACATTAGAGCTTAAATGGGACTAAAGGGAAAGAAAAGCTTTCAGTGTTTGCAGTGTCCAAAGACCACGGATTCCCACAAGAGGAAAAACAAACTGACCTTTCATCGGATTCAATTGCTAGATAGTAGCAATATTCAAAACACCCTGATTAAAAGATGATAACTATCAGGTTTTGTTGCATCAGCTGGGCAGTCACTAAAATGGAGGACGCTGTTCATATCTTTCAGCATCCTCACAGAAGTGGTTTTTTCACTCTGCTTATGTCAACTCCCCATTCTGAACTGTCTTAAATAAGCAAATTATATATGCACTCTGTGACACTGGAAAAAAAAAACAATAAAAAAACCCCAAACATCGCCCCCCCACAAAGAAAACCTAACAAACCCAACAAAAACCAAGCAAAACAAAAAACAAAACAAACAAAAACCAACAAAAAACCCAAAACAAAGCAAGAAACAAAACAAAAAACAAAAACCAAAAAGCAAACAACAAAAAACACAAAACCCCCCACAATTACCAAAAGGGAAGCGATAAAAAGAAAGTGTCAGAGATGACTTCACCATGGATGTGGGAGTACAGCTGGTGGACAAAGCCTAAATTTAAGGTAGGCAAAATGCTGAGTGTTTGGGTCTGGTGCCAGAAAAACCCTTGGTGGATGTATCTTTTTCCAATAATGAACTCCCACCAGAGCCTACACTTTATGAGCCTGACACATCTAAATTACATTCAGCAACATTTAAATGTTGAAATAATAGGATAAATTCAAACCAATTAGAGAACATATGGAATATTACCTTCCTAATGGTATGCAAAAGCATCTCCTGTCACTTTTATCAGATTAAAGACCCCAAGTGCTGGCAGTGATCAGATCTGTGGTGATAAACAGGCACAGGGGTATGAGCAGAGTTGCATGTAATCCTTGAGGTGGGTCTATCACAGGAGAAAGAAACTGCATTGCAGTTGGAGGCTCCTCTCTTTGTTTCAAGAAAACAAAGAAACAAGATGAAATTCTCAGGCAAAAACCAATTGTTTTGACACGTTGATGCCTTGGTAGGACCACATTTTTCTTTTGTCATGTGGGCATCTCTGTTCCAAAATGAATATCCTGAAGAACATCCCAATTAACCTTCAAGTGACAATGAAAGGCTTTCCTTCTAGTCTTACAGTGCAAAATAAAAACAGTCAAAAATATTTCAGGTTTAAGCAGAAACAGAAACATTAACACAGGAGAAGAAAAAAAAAGGTATATAAAACTCTAGGAAAGAACATAAAGTAGAAACAAAGCACCAGAAAAACTATCAAACCATCAGCATGAGGCCGACACCCAGCATGAAAAATTTTTGCCCAAATTGCTGAATTTTGGAAAAATTACAAGCAACTGAACAAAAGGATGTGTTGCCACCTTTGTGTTTGATAACAACAGATTGCAAATAAACCATCACAGGTGCAGGAGTCCTTAATACACTCCGTTTGGTTCTCCAGGGATGAATTACTATTGTTTTGTGCATTTTAAACCAACACAAAGCTTCTAAGACCCTCGAATATGAAGTGTAACAATGTCTGCTTGGATTTTCAGGTCCTGAAAGCACCTGAAAAATTAAGTTAAATTAGAGTAGGTCAGCTCAGAGAAGCCCAGGTGAAGATTTGGAGTGTGCACCTGTTTTAAGATGCACCATGGTAGTTGAAATGCTTTCGGCTGTTCTTTGTTCTGTTTCTTTGCTTCAAAGACACTCAGCAGCACACTGAGGTGCTGCCCTTGGTACAGTGTCAGCATCATCTCAGCCTCATAGCCTGTCTGCTGAGATGATGGCCTCCAAAGAAAAGGCCTTTGTTCTATAGAAATGCTTCACTGCTCAGGTGTTAGTAAACTATCCTGGCTCACATTGGTCTTGGCTGGGCAAGTTGCATACGTACTCTCCAGGTGCAGGGACTGGAAAAAAGTGTTCCAAGTCAGGCATGTAGACCTATAAAGGAACCATGCATCCTTCCCTCAACAGTGGCATTGGCAGAACAGCTTGAAATATTTAGGATACTGGCACAGATACCACACAAGATTATTTCACCAGCCCACGAATCACTTAAAAGTCAGCCAGTAATAAGAATGCAATTCGCCTGCTAATCCTTAGTTCCCTTTTTAAAAATATACTTTCCACCTGTGTGCTTTCATCTCCAGCTTTCTCTTCACTTCTCATCTCTTTTAGGAATGTGTCACTTTTCCAAAAGACAATTCAGCTCCAGGGATTTGAATAAATGCAGGTTGGAGCCTCTTGGATTTTGGTTTTTTTTCACTAGTCACACTATTGGCATTTTCTTTTTTCTCCTGGAGGCACCTGATTAAATGATCTATTCAGTTTTAAGTCAAACACATTAACATAAACAACTTTTGAAAGTCTAACGATTGGCAGGAGCCTGGCTTTTCAACACATGTGATCACTATTGTTCTGCACTACTACTCAGGGTCAAAATGAAAATTTAATAGTACTTAATGAAACCTATTTTTCCTGCAACCTATATGCTTGGAAAATGTCGTTACATCCGTTCCACGTTCTGAGAGGTAACAATACATTGTGATTAAATACTGGCCCCATTTCAATCCTTAACTGACACAAAAGCCATCTTCTATTTCCATATTTCATCCAGCTTTCTCACTTAACCAAAGAATAAGAGTACAATCAGCACTGTAACTTTCCCTCATATTGCGTTGCCAATACCTCACTCTTGCATGACAGGCATGTGAGCTCCAAGAGAAATCTTCCACTGCTTCCAAAGCCTCACTCTCAATTACAGCAATAAGGTCTAACCACAGGGCTGAGACACAAAACCACTGCAGGAGGCAAAGCAGAGAGATTCCTAGAACACCACAACAAAGTAATTTCTCTTCATAGCTTTAGCGTCAAAACCCAACAGAAAAGTTTGGTAGCAGGTGAGGGATCAGGTGACTCAACAAATAACAAGCAAAGCTTATTTATCTTGATCACGTTGTAGCAGTGCTCTCATAAAAGGCTATAAAGTTAGAGACTTCAGAGTGACACGGCTCTTCCTTCACCAGGTCTTTATGTGAACTCAAGATTCTGCCTCTTGCATTTATTTTATGGTTGGAGGGGTTGAACAGAGGCTTGTAGCCTCAAAATACAGATATCAGATGAACATGAGTTAAAAAGAAAACATATTTTGCAGCAAAATGAGGAGTGGGGACAGATGAAAAATGTGCAGATTGACTTAAAAGAGCAAAATTAATAACTATCACACTCTTTCCTTTAATCTCTCTATGTTGAAAAGCAGAAAGAGCATGTTATTTTCACACATCAGAATTTGTTTTTACTGCAACTACCAACAACAGTTGTTGATGGAAAAGGGGGGCAAAATAAGGTGACTTTAAAAGCATTCCTTCTTAAAGAACTACATAAAAGTTACCAGGGCATAAAACTGGAAAAACGGTCTGCCATAAACTCTACCTTCAGACTTTTGATAGTAAAATTTGATGAGAGTAATACATCTGCATCCTAAAGCAGCAGAGACCAGTCCCTTTGTCATCATTCAAGAAAAGAAAAACAACCCCCCCCCCAAACCATAACCTATCTGTACTCATACCTTCTGTGATGCAGAAGTGAAATGTCAGAAAATCAGGATGACTACATAGCCACACAGACAACAAAATCACTAACTTCTTTACAGCTGTTGCCCAACTGAAAATACAGCAAACGAAACTTTTATCTCTTCTCCCATTTAGTCAAATGTCATGGCCACTGAGCCATGAACCCCAGAGCCTCACCAACCTCTACTAGTGCTTGCATCAGCAAAACCTATTTCCAAAGAAATTTGGTGCAAGTACACACCTCCTCAGACATTGTTTTCCTCTGAGAGATGCCTGGCAAAATAGAAACCCAAAGAAAGTGTCATGCTGACCAGCCCTAAGCATGGCCACCATGGAGCACTACACCCAAGAGCCAGCCCTAAAGAGGCAGAGCAGAAAATCTGTAGCATCACATGTGGCTGAATTTTTACACCCCACCCCCAGCTCCACCACCCTTAAATCACTCTTTGCACTTGGGTGTGCAAAACCTCCTGCAACCTTGGGGGAAGTAGGATGTGTGGATTTCCTGGATGCACATCTTTTTTCAATGCTTTACATCAGCACAAAAAGAATCACAGTGTTAGAAATTGAACAGCTAAAGAAAGCATAAACATAGGAAGCTCCAGAATCATTACAAGGAAACAAGGCAGTCCAAAGAAGCCCTCCAGGCTCAGATTTTTGACCCCAGAAGACCGTAGCTGTGTTTTTACTTTTGCTTTACCCTACTTTTCAAGCACTTGCCCAGGGCGACTCTACAGCGCAAGAGGTGACAGCAGGATGGCCAGGGTGCCACACAGCCTGTTAGATGTTTGCTCCTCTGGATCCCTGAGACCAACAGGGACCGTGCAGTGCAAGCATGTGCAGAGACATAGTTTGTAACCCAGAATTTCCGATGACCCCGCTTGACATCCGATGTGGGAGAGCTGAACCATATGTCTCTCAGAAAACAGGGAGAAGAGCCTTTGAGAATGCTACTGCCCAGTGAATCAAGGAGATTTAATCACTCAGCTGCTCCCATCTTGACTCTTCTCACTTCTAGCTGACTGCTGTACTGCACCCCAAGGCACTCCTCTCCTCCCCCTATGCCAGCACCTAAGATCCACACTTGCCATGGAAAGAGAACCCTGGGGACCTGACAAACACTAAAGGAGCTGTGTCCCTGTGCAGCTTGTCTGCTCCACCTCTGTGCCTGTGGGGGCAGGGACAGCATTTGCACTGCTATGCAAAGCTCTGTCACACTGTGTTGCTACATTACAACGTGCAACCATCAAACAGTTTGTTTAATTCCTTCTTGATTAAATTCAGCTTCATTAAACCTAAGTAATGACACTGCTTTGTTTTAATAGCAAACACATACCCATTCTAAGTGTCTTTTTCCCCTTTCAGACCTTTCTGTGACCTCTGTGTATATTCATGTCCCATCCCGTTTTTCATTTCCCTTCTCATTTTTTTCTTTCCATGCAGGCAGCTTCCTCCCTATGAACTTTGTTGAAGCATCTCTCTGGTTCCTGCCTTTCAGTATCTCCAGGGGTCTGATTGTGCATGCAGCCCTTGAAGCTGAATCAAACAGGCACCTTTGTCCTGAGATGATGGAAAGTTAGCTGCTTTGATTCCTGTTGCTATTGCGTGCAATGGATAAAAGTGGCAAAGCTCAGACAAATCGCACATTTTCCTGGTGATTGTATAACTCTGCTCAGGTTCCATTTTTACAGATCCTTGTGCACTGACTACCTCCATCACCTAATTATCATTCCTTCAATTCCTTCAATTTGCATTTAATATACAGCACGCATACAAACAGACTACAGTGCAGAAGAAGGGAGAGAGAGATTGAAATAAAATACTACAGGCACCTAAAACAGGGAGAGAAAGCCAGAGCAAAAGCAGCTTTAGCTCTCCTTGCTATGTCAACAGGCACTGAGCACTCCAAAGTTCTGCCAGCAATGATCCTCACCTAATTGTCCTTCAGAGATCCCTGCACTCTCCCCATGCACTCTGCTTCTGTAACCAGGGCAAGCCTTCACAGATAACCCATGTGAGAAATAGGTTGTTTTAAACAGCTGGAGGCCTCAGTAAGGAAAAATATTTCCAATTAATAGAATGCTGCCAGAATAGGAGAGAATACTGGGGCAAATGAGGACCAAAGGCATGGCAGAGTTGGATGTCATGGGTACACATGGGTGGAAGCAAGGGAGCTCTGCCTCCCCTGTCACTCATCAGCACATCTTTCCTTTCTGTTTCTCTCGCAGAGTGTCCTTGAGTTCTCCTTCCATATATGTTTATACCACGGGAGGTCGGGGGTTTGGTCTGTTTTGGATTGCATATATAATCTGAAGGGGATAAATGTGGTGCTGTTTGCTAAGATACATTGAATCAAAAAAGCATTAAGAGTATAATGTACTGCATTTAAAGTTTAATAAGAGTTGTAGTCTTAGAGTTATCATACTCCTGTTGTCTTAGACTTTTTCTTTGTTTCAGTAGCAATATAATCATTCTGTGTTAAAATTGCTCCTACACTACCTGGGATGACTTTTGGAAAAACAGGAACTTTAGTAACTATGTCAGCCTCTAAAGGAAGGAAATGTAAAGACCTGAAGCAAATTTTGACCACATCTGAGAGGGATACTACTCTGTATTATCTCCTTGTACTGGAGCAATTTTGTTGCTGGCATCGTAGGTTTTATTTGTTGGTGAAATAAAGAAAATCACTTTGGTGAATAGTTACTAAACAATGAAATAGTCTGCATAGAAACCAGAGAGAAGATTTCTTTTCAGAAAGCTGGATCATCTAATGAGCTGGCTTACAGCACAGTTCTGCAAGCCTATATTAGCAAAGAGACAGAGAGAGCAATCAGCTGGGGGGAGAAGTACATCAACCAGTGAGTGCGTGGGTGGGAACTTTTTAAACTCAAATTGCACTTGATGGAAAAATGTCTTGCAGATATCCCATAGGTGAGTATGACTGATGTGGCTGAGAATCTAGGAAGTCCAAGTCAAAATGAGGGGGATTCTAAAATAATTTGGATCAGAAAGCTTTAATCATCACATTTAATCTTGACGTGATAGCAGAGAGAACAGACCTCAAATCTGAAGAGCAAGTATTTACCATTGAAAAGTCAATTCCTCTGTCACTAGCTCTGGCAATGGTATCACTGTAATTATGAGTTTAATATCTGAAATTCATTGATTTCATATTTGCATGCATGTATGCTAACTAAAATTAATTAATTTTAATTGCATACACCAATTACAACATCAGGCTCATTTTCCAACATATTATTCCTCGCTGATTACATATCCTCTAAGATTGCTTTAATTTTTCATTTTGTGCTTTAAAGTCAAAGAATAATATGTATTTCTAATTAAGCTCACTTACATATCTCACTGCTGATTAAACCACTATTTAATATTTTATAACACAAGCCACCTTTAATTTCCCCCACCGAGAGCAAAAACCTTGCAAACTCTTTCCTTTCTCCCCTCAGTTTCACCGACCTTGCCAGGGCTGTGTTGCTACAGGCAGACTTCTTCCATCTTCCCAGCAGAATGCCAATGAACCTTGCTGGGAAATATTCATCTTGAGGGGTGGGGGTGGGATGGGTGGGTGAGGAAAGCCCCTCACTGTCCACAGGACCTGCTGTAAAGAGATCAGCAACCTGTCAACATCACTAAAAGAAAAGCAATGGACTTTCAGGAGAGATTTTTAGCATTGTATTGGGGGATTGCAGGTTTCACAGCAAGTCTCTGGAGCTGACACATTTCACATTTAGGGGATCATGGAAGTTCTCTGTTTGCCTATTGAGGCTGAATGCTGAGAAATTCAAAGAAAAAGAGGATTCTGCTCTCTCTCTCTCTCTCCCAACTGGCACAGCAAAGTAAAATTTTCAGTCTGTCCTGAGACAGGACTGCATAAGTATGTCCAAAGTCTTAATAGAAACTGTAAGAAAATCTTGAGGAGATGTCCCTAAATTGATTCCACTTGTCCATGTGCATTGTACAACTTGGGCTCTACAATCGAACAGTCTCATTTCTACCACATCATTCCTGGGGTAGAAGAAAAAAAGAGGTAAACCAGATCCAATCCTTAACAAATCTGACTTCTTTAAAAAAAAAAAAAAAAAGAAAAATTAAGTCACTGGTACCTCAGACCTTGACCCAATCTTCACTGAAATTAATGCCAAATTTCTGATGATGTTCTTAGGAATGAATCCTAAACACAATGGATATTTGTTGTCAGTGTATTTAGAAATCAGCTGTTGTCAGCTGATTTGGGCTCTGAATGAAACAAAAGCATTCCCAGTACCTGTATTTGCATGCACAGCACTTTTTTTGTGTGTGCTTCGTTATTAAAAAAAGGAATCTTTACTCAATTACTTGTTAAACAATTCTTTTGCAGCCGGTATCTCTTTTTTAGTGTCTAATTGGCTATGGACTCACTGGCCCAGATTCATCACACTTAACTCTTGGCATGTCACCAAAGCACTGGATCCCTTCCACAATCAAGAGAAGGAGAGAGGAGTCTTCAGAGAATGGTTCAAACCCTCTAAGTTCTGGGCTGACTACCATAATTTTAGCTGAGACTCACCAACTAAAACTAGTTAAATATGTTGCTGTGATAATGTCACATCAGGGAAGGGAAACAATCAAATTGGAGGGGGATGTGACAACTGAAAAAGCTTCTCTCAAAACTACCAAGTCAACTGAGACAATTATCAACTAGAATACTGTACATATTAAGTGTCTTCCTGAATTAAACCAAAATGCAGATATTGGTGCACATGCTTGGTGGTACTAAACCAGAAAGAGGAAAGGAAAATAAAAATATACTGGCTTAAGCCTTAAAGAACTCATGTTTAAAGGGACAATATGATGTTTGACCAGAAGAAAAAATTGGGACAAAAAATGAGAGGGAAAACCCCAGAAAAGAAAAACAGCAGGAAGAAACAATATATATTTTCAAATACCCATCTCTGATCTCTCAAAAATGAAGCAGTCATTTATGTCTGCTTTTATTCTCAAAACTGGAGGATTATACAGGCATTCAAGGTATAGGCAAATACTTCGCTGTGTCCAATAGGTTAGTGCAATCCTTCCATGGAAAAAAAGCACACCATCTAAAATAAGAATGATGAACCAGCAGACTTTCTCAGACAATACATAGAAAAAAAAAAAAAAAAAAAAAAAGAGGAGAGGGTATCTGGTAGAAACAAGCTCAAGTCCCTACTTTAGAGGGACCTATTTGTCACCATCTAAAGATATTGAAACTAGAAAAGGAAAGGAGCCTAAATTCAGGCGTTAGATGGTCTGTCACACTTCAACAGCTGTGAAATGGGGTTCTTTCCTTTATTTCCTTCAGAGTAATATCATAAGTTTATATATTAAATATATGTGTCATCTCAGATTTTATACTAGAGTAGTATAGTATAGTATAGTATAGTTTCTGCATTTAAAATGGAGAAAAACAACAGAACCGATTGCTCAAATTTTCCTTGGATTCATCTCCTAGATAATAAGACAGGAGATAGAGAGAGAAAGAGAGGTAAGAATCATACATTTATTTTTATATGTCTGAGTGAATGTCATACATTTTGCTGTACATATTTTGTTGTACATTTTATTTGAGTGTACACTTAAATTGTGATCTTTTTTTGTCTTGCTTTACTATGGATTATAATTTGCATTTTGCCTAAGTTTGTGTGGTATCTCACAAGGCAATCCTAAAATCTTTCTTAAGTCTAAAAGTAACTGCAGATCACTGGTTGGACTGTCACTGTTGCCAGTGGAAAATGATGATCAAGGGAAGAATTTATCTCCAGTCTTTTTTAAAACTTTCTTGTACAAATTCCTATTGAGATGTCCTCTCCATTGACTACCATAAGCCTAGAAGCCATTTTTTGACAAAAACAAAGGTTTCAAAGCTAAAGTTAGGTAAAATTAATCCCATGTCCCTAGGAAAAAAATGTCTGGATTATCTAGACTGTAACCTTGAAGAGACAGGAGAGGAATATGTTGGACGAGACAGCACCCAAGCAGAATGCAGAGCCATCTGAAGGTGCTGATGACTGAGTATTCCAAAGCAATGGCAACACCTGTGCCTGGACTTTTTTATTCTGAAGAAATAAACTGGAAATTTTCCCCAGTAAACCATAAAGAGACCATTGCAAATGGTCTGTGCTATTTTATAGCAAGAGACTGCGAACAGTTTGAGGGAGGCAGAAGATGGCTTCTTTGGTTTGCACATTTCTGTTTCATGCCCAGAATCAATACCAGAGCTGGGAACAGCATAGCTCAGCCTATGATGGTATCTCACATGCGTGGGATGCTCACAGCAATAAAAGGATTGTTAATAACCAATATTGATTCACTTTTCCCTAATGCAAGAACAAAAATGTCATCAATAAGCTGGTCAACAACCTGAAGCAATGAGCCTTATAATCACCTACTAAGCCAAGAATAACAGAGAATTCATTTATTTATTCAAACGTCAAATCAGTTGCACGTAAACCCCTGATAAATGAATGGATTTAAAGCAACAGGGGCGTGATTCACATGGCAATTTTCGGGGGTGTTACACCCATGATGTGCCTCAATGTGGTGTTGGCTTTAGACATTGCTGAGCTGGCTTCACCTGACTCTCCACCACCATCTGTCTTTGCTGTTATGTCATCCCTTCAGTCCCAAGAGACAGCTTATAAATGTTATTTTTTTCCTTTCTTTTACCAGGCTATTAAATGCAGTAGATCATGGAAGTTATGAAAGGTTTTTCAGTTTTGCTGCACTGAGGGTGACATGAATGTGGGAAAGTATTTCCAGATAGAAACAATTTGCCTGAGAGCCTTTCTCACTGTGTTTATTTCTCTCATTAGAAGAAGAAATCATCCAAGGGAGTGGAATAGAGCTGCCCACAAAAGCCTGTAGACCTCTTGTAGGAGAAAACTTCACTAACAGGGATTACATAACCCTTTACAATTCAATGGTACATCCAGGCAAGACAACTGGAAACATGAAAATCCTGTAATAGCTTATTTCTAAAACTATATTCAAAAGAGTACGGTATAAATATGAACAGGGAATAAATATAATTCTATGAACCTTCCAATTGATTTGCTATCTGTTTAATTTATTAAAAAATCCAAATGTGTAACTCTAGGAGGCTGAAGGGCTTTGGGGAAGAGGTGAAATGCTCCTCTTTTAGGTTTTAATTCTGTTACAGGTTTTGCTTTCTATCTATATATTTGTACAATATTCACTACCATAGTTCCCGAGAATGTGAGCATCACAAGAATGTGTTAAAGCCAGGAAATTTGACTAGGGCACACACCCACCCACTGCAAATTACAGAATTTTAGATCCTTCCCATAAGACAATTTGAGGACTTTGAAGCAACTTGGATCTAGGGAAAAAAAATCTTGTATTTTGACTCCCCATGTCAGTCTTCAGTAAGCTGTTTTCTCCACAGAGTTTCAGACATCAATGAAGGTGGCAGGGAAATATCCATTTCATGGAATATGCATAGCTTTATAAATAATAAATAAAAGTACTCAGCATTATGGCATGCATGAGTCACACACACAAAGTAGCCTTACTAGCAAGCTAAAAATAATGTTCTAGCAAAATTCTGAACAGAAATTTAAATAGGATTGCTTTACCCTTGTTCAGGTACACAGATCCAAAAGAAAAAAAAAAAGGAACTTTAAATGATCTGAATGTCCTTCTATATTACTCTCAGGTACCCTTTCCACTGCTTGTGGATCCAAACAATTACCCTTAAGAAAAACAGCTCTGTAAAAATGGCAACACAGAGTTCAGAAGTAGATGTCTCTCAGAAATTTCAGATCAAATGTATTAGTTTTAGAGATGGGCTACTTGCTTTCCATGTCCTCTCCCAGTAGCCATTCTAAAAAAAAAAAATACTGTGCATCTGAAGCCAGCCTAGATCCACCCTCTGCTGTATGACCATCAGTAAATAACATTTTTGCAGAACTAATTAGGTCTGTTATCTTATCTTAGTAGTTCCACTGTCTTCAATGTATATATTGAACTAACACACCATCCCTGATTTGGATCCAGTCTCTTGAGGCTATCTGATGTATCCTTTTAATTAAAACTCGATAAACACTACTAATGATAAAGATACACAGAAAGGAGAAGAATCAAGATCTCTTTGTGGAGCTGTGGTATTTCTGGAGGATGAACAAGAGTAAAACAAGCAGTAGAGACATATTTTTGCCACTGAAGTCAGCAGATAAAGCTCTGAACATGCATATGGAGATCTGATAAGTTAAAAGGTGAAAATTTATTATTATCACTTTTCAGAATGGAACCCAACTTTCAAGGAATATGTCCTAAGCGGTTTTCAATAAATACTCAGGAGTGGTTAACATATTAACTTTGTACTAGAAATGCCTAGGAGGCACTGTAAAGTAGACAAGATTGCTATAAAAATATTCTATTCCCATGATTTACCACTTAAGTAAGAAAGTGACAAACAGGAAGTAATTATATTCTAAGCTCTTGCAAATGTAACCCCCTTCTCTAAAAGTTTTGTACACTTTTGTCACAACTATCAACAAGGCCAAACAAAAATAACATTTGTAAAGCTAAATACTCCAGCAGAAACTCACAGGAATACCAACTAATTGTGACAAATTGTCAGAACATATGAACAATTTGAGGATCCAAAGGCATACACTGTCCATCCTTTATTGTCTCGTCTTACAGTTTCTATCACTGGGATACTATGAAGCATATTATTTTCTTCCTTTCTGTTATGACAGAGCTGTCTGTGTTAAAATAATAAAAACTAAGGACTTCACTTTGATTTCAACCAAACTGTAACATAAAATCTGCCATAATCAGATGGAAGATCCTCATCGTTCTCTGACACTGGCCAGTAATGCACGAGCAGGTAAAAATACAGAAATCATGACAATTATGGAATTATATTTCCCTAGCAGAACCCCCAGATATTAACTTGTCTTTGGTCTCCTACCCTCGAGATACAGGATCTAAAAGCAACGACCATTAATACAGCAATATTAGTGGACTGAATAAGTTACTTGATTTTGAGTGTTTTGGTTGTTTTTTTTTTTTCTTTTCATTATTTGGAAAACTTTGAGACCGGAAAAAAGTCAAGCATCTTCAAAAAATGTCAAAAGATCCCTGTCCTTGTCAAGATACCAAAAGTTGTTCTTTTCCACTCTGTTTTTCTTCCAGATACACAGACATTTTTGTTAGCTGTCACCAGTTATTGGACTACTCATTTAGAAGCAAGGTTTAGTTCCCTTAACAAAAAATTTAAGACGTAATGACCACAGCAGCTATTAAACAGAAGCTTGGGTGAAAATACCCAGAGGAGATATTGCAAAGATCAGAAGCAGCTAAGCCTTATGTTAAGCTATAGAAAGTTTCATTAGTTGAATTTGCAGATTGTGTTGGTCCTTTTTATTCTTCCTAGAGAAGACTGCTTGCAAAGGGCACTGTCCTTTCTTTCCCCAAGAACACTTTTTCCCAACATCCCTCATCCTGTCTGATAACCCTCTGAGTCCCAGTGCATTACTGTTTGGCACATAACCTCTTATTTAGATTGCCATAAGCAAGTATATTTCGGTTTCTGGGTTACCATAAACTTGATTATTTTCAGTGCTTGGGTTGCACAATTATGTAAAGAGGTTACTTTTATGCTTTTTTCTCTCTTTGGGTTGACAGCATCATATTTAACAGTTCACAAAGAGGGGTGTACTGATCTGTGCCTGAGACTCTAAAAGGCAACAGTAAAAATACAATTATTACTCAAAAAAGAAAAAAAATTACTTATATGGAACTTTTCAAAACATTTTTCCTTTGAACACAGAAAATTCTAAAGATTCTTCTTAAGGTGAGTTTCTCCTGGATTTTTGGAACATACTTTGGAAAACTTTCTCCTAACCTGTTACTATACAGATAACCCACTGAAAAACATGCTGATATATTACACATTTATCTTTAGACTGGATATTCTCAGTTGTGACATTCACTTCCTTAAGCATTTTCCAAGTCATTACCAATTATCCCTACAAGAACCTTTTTAAAATACAAGGAGAAAGAGAGATTTGACCTTGATGAAAACATCACCTATTATTTTTCCAGGTATCTCCATATTGCAGCTTATTACTGTATATAGTGTGTATATATATATGGTATAACAGGCTAATACAGAAACCTTGTAAGATTTGGAGTTTGGATTTGGCTTAGACAATTTTGAATCATTCAGTTTTAAGGTTCACTCTTTTTTTGTTCCAAAATGCAGAACTAGGCTGGAAGTCCTATGAAGGAAACATTGCAGTTTATGAGTCTTCTGTGACCCAGCTCAACTGAAACAAGGAAAATAAAACTGAGAAAAAATGCATGAGGAAAGTGTAGAAAATGAACATTTCACAATATGAAGAGTAAGCTTCCAGCTTTTTTGTACAAACAAAATTCAGGGCTAATACAGGTAAAGTTTATCTTCCTGGCTCTAATACTACAAAGAGACAATTTGAAACCAGACCATATTTTACTCGAAAAACCCCAAACAACTATGATAAGTTTTGAATAATACAATATTTAAAGGATAACACATTCCTGCAATAGGATACTATTCAACCATATAAAATCCTGATGAGAAAACTCATATCCTTTATAAATTCATAAGCTGTCCACAAATAACTAAACAAATGAAATTATGAGAACTCAGAATCAGGCATTAGAAGGATCAGTACATATTAACAGAAAATAGAGCAGATATGATATGGAAATTATCTAGAAAACACTAGAATCTTTTTGTATGAAGCATGAGCACTGCAGCTGGGCTGCAAAACTATGAAGTGAAAATATCACCAGCCTCCTTAACTTACCAAAACTGTGCCTACTAAAAGTTGCCCAATGAATATATACAGCTGCTCAGCCCAGTTTGTTTCTATTGGTGGATGACTCCTAAGCCTTGTGTTACCAGAAATTAACATGTGTTATCTGAAATTAACATGGGGCTGCTCAGCTGAGTGTTCCCTCAACTAATGCTGAAGTTGGAGCAGGCTCCTGTCAGTAAGAAAGCAACACCACATGTCTAGAAAGTAATCACCAAAGTCACTGAAAAGTCTTGGTACCCTAACTCCACATTCACAGACACCCTGCTCTCAGAGTGATGGAGACCTGTGCCCAAAGGAGTCAATTGGTTTATGCTCAGTTGTGGTTGGAGTAGGGGAAAAAAAAAGTGTGATGGAGAGAGCCAAAGCATTAATTCTCCTGCAAAATCCTTCAACTGAAGGGCATGGATTACTAAAAGCTAAAATGAATGAAGTAGACTATTTTTTTTCCTCCTCTTTTAGCATTTGAATGAGACCCCATTAGAGCAGGTGCAGAGTGAATGGCACAAATTACCATAACCTTGAAGAAAGGGCTTCTCTTTGGTTCAGCATTTAGGAATGTAGTCCATTCCTTAATGTACAGATAAAGATCCCTCATGCTCAATAACAATTTAAATGATAAATTAATTGACTTTAATGTTAACAGCATCAATGCTTTGAATTGGTAACATTTTACAACAATCACTTAAAGCATGGCAGGAAACAAAACAGTATCCTGAAACAGTTCTAAAGGTAAAAACTGAAGTGTTTTAATAGATACACACGAGGCCATGCTGACTCTTGAGGCATGTTTTGGTGCCTGGGCACCTTTATGCCCTAGGGAAGCTAAAGCAATCCAGGTGTTTGAGACTTGGGAATACAAAATCCAGGCTCTCCCACAGCAAATTCCCAGCTTTCTGAGGAAGGCAGGCAGCAGTCTCATACTACCTTATTGTGTCAGATTTAAATAGTGACACAAAAGACTGAGCTTGACTTGAAAAGCAGTTCTAATATACTCATGTCCCCTTAAGAGTTGACCATGCAGTGCAGGGATTAATACCACTCTGCTCTTCTAATTCTTGATTCATTTCTGTGGAAAAATTATTGTTATCAACAATTAGACTGAGCATCATGATCTGGCAAGGATGTAAACTAAAATGATTTTGACTAAAGATTTTTTTTTAATGACCCAGTAAAATCTATTGCATATGACAGAGGTCAGCATTACATGATTTGGCAGAAGTGTTAAACCTGAATAAAAAAAATCCCATGGAAATAAGAAAGTTGATCTGCAAGCAATGCATTTTTCTTACTGCAGGCATAATAGCTACCCTTAGGGTTTAGAGATTTTAGTTGATACAGAAAAGGAGAAGTAAAAAGAATACAGACAGAGCAGCTTTTGCTCTATAGAACCAGATTAATGATGTGCAGTGAACCGTATAATGAAAACACTCTGTTTGGTCCAAAAATGCTATTTATTAGCTAGTAGAGGCAAGAGTGTGATAATTTTCAAGAATTCAAAGAGAATAGAAAGTGAATATATACAATAACTTTAATGGTGGTTTTCCTTTGTTTTGGAACAATTAAAACATTTCATTTAGCTACTTTCACGTTTTTATTTGGATCTGTTGGGTTTTACTGTGAGAAAATTTTAAACTAAAAAAAGGTTTTACAGACCCCTACTTATTGCTTTCCACAGACCTGTCACCTCATTTTTAAAGTATCAGGTAAGACACTTTAGCCACCTGGAAACAACTTTTTATTTTTACAGTAAGAATGAGATTTTGTTAGAACTGAGTTAATAGTTAATATTTTGTAGAGTTACAGCTGGAGGAAAAAAAAAAACCAAACATGCATATCTGAAGAATTTTGAGGTAATCTGTAGAAGATCATGACAAAAATAAGACACACGCCACCACAATAACTCATATCACATTGACCACATAAAAACCTTCTAAATAGGACACTGAAAGTCTCTTATGCTTTATTTTTTTTAATGCTCACTTAAAAAAATTAAAAATATTACCACCTATTGATTTAATCTTCTTACAAATTCAGCTGCATTACACTAATTTTTGCCTGTTCTCCATTTCCTTTAACATTCTTGTGCAGATGGGAAAGAAATCCCCTCTGACTTTATATTTTCCATGTTTTTCCATTAGAGAGGACATATATTTGAATCCTATCACCACAGCAAATATTCTTTGTTATTTTTGGATTTTCTGCCTCCTGCTAGTATACTGTTTTTTGTGAGAGGGAATAAAAACCAGGAACAATAAACATCATAAAGTTACCTCATGAAGCTGAAAACTATTCATAACGGGATTCACTCATTTTGATGAGAAACTTAAGATTAAAGAAACATTGTAAATATAATCTATTTATACGTTTTCAAATAAAGAGGCATTAAGAATTAAAATACTGATGGCTACAGAGAAGAGAAGGCATCTTTATCCATGTTCTGTCTCCAACAAAAAAAAAAAGACAGCCAAGAAACTAGAAAGAGCACAGAGCACCTGTAGATGAAACACTCCTTGAACACTCTCCCAGATTTGAATTACTTAAAGATCATAATTTCTATTTTCTTCTGTTTAGCTTCCTAATGATTAGGGATATAACCCCAATCTTGTTCTGTTTTCTAATGATCATCTCAGAACAAGTCATTTTAGATACAAGGCTAGGATTGTGTTTCATCTATACATTGCCTTACACTTAACATTGAGTTTAATCTACCATTTTAACCTAGTCACAGTCTCACAGGCCTTTCTGCAATTCTTCCCAGTAAGCTTTCTTTTTTGCTGCCTTATGAGCTTTAGTGTAATTGGCGAAATTAATCGTAATATTATTCAAGTACTGGGTCATTTAGTTATATGGTCAACCACACAGTTTTATACAGAACTCCTCTACCCCAAACAAAAATTATTTCCATCTAATATGTTTCCTAACTTTTGGTGTTTGTTTTTTTATTTGTTTGTTGGGGTTTTTTTTTGTTTGGTTTTTTTTTGTGATGGACCTTGTTAACTGCCTTTTGGAAATCCAAGTCATGTATTCCCAGTGAAATATATTAATTTGAGCTCCCTGTCCATGTGGCTGTTGATGCTAAAGTTCGTGAGGAACATCTGGGTTTTAGTTATTTCTATTTTAAGGAAAAGCCAAGGTCACAGCTCCCAAGTGAAGCTTTGATTTCCTAATTGTACTCGCTTTGACATCTTCATTTGTTTTGCCTGGTAGAGACATCACATTTACCATCCTGTAGTTCCCATGATCTCCTCTGGAACCCAATTAAAAGCCATTGAAAACTCTTGAAGACCAACATCACATTTGCCACCTTCCAGGCTTCCAGTAATTTTAAGACAGAAGCCTACATACTACAAGCTCACAAATCTGTTATTTTATCCCTAACTTCCATCACCATTTTCAGGTCACTGCCTGGTGCTGGCTCCTTATCACTGCTTACACTTCAACAATTTGTTCTACAACCTTTTCAATATAGATATTTCAGCTCCAGACAACAGTCCCTGATGCATCCCTGAAAAAAATGGGTACATCTCTGATCTCTCTGCCTCCTTGCACACTGAGGGTGAATATATTTCAAAGCTTCCTTTAAAAGATAGGTTCCTAGGGACCCACTTGAACTGGAAAAGCTCCCACTGAAATCAGTGAAATATATAGCTTTATATATATATATATAAATCTATATGCCTACACACTCAGACCCAGCATGGCCTCCAGAACTGTGGAGTTTGCTGTGCACAAAATACATGGACTGCTGTAGAGTTTCTGTCCATGTATATCACACTGTGCCTCCCCCAGCATTGATCCCATTTGCTTCAGGTGTAAATAGGACTTAAACTGAAGATAGCTGCATGGAAATGGAAGGCTGTGGAAAGGGAGAGGAGATAAAGAAGGGAAATCATCAATGTTGTGTAACTGCAGGTATTTTTAGCCCCTATACAGATATCCAAGTCCCTTTTGAAACTTTGAGTTCTTGACCTCCATGACTTGCAGTGCTGATGAATTCCACGGATCACTTCTTGAATTAAAATGTGACTGATGGCCAGATTTGTTACTAAGCAGAATCCTCCCATCAGCTACAATTCAATGCATACAGTCCTGCTGTTTAACCATTAACAACTTTTTATTTCTCTTATACAAGTATGGGGCAGCAACATATCTCTGAAGCAAGGCTAAAATACAAAGGACAGGCTTTTGAACACGGCTTCTTAGAATATTTAGCTGGAAATCCCTGGTTTCCTACAGCACCTGCAGATCTCAGCACTCCTTTTTTACTTTCCTTTTTCTTCTTAAATCTGCCTTTGCCTTCCCACAGGTGATACATTTCATCCTGGCTTTATTCATACTACTTTTTTTACAATCCATTAGCTTCCTTTCAGTCAATTATCAACTGACTTTCTATACTTTAAGTGTAAAAGTCAGTGCAGAGAAATTTTACAATATTTCTGAAAAATGGATATATATTTAACTCCAAAGGTATGCACACGGTCTCTAAGGAAAAGGGCCATTTAAGGAATACTTTTATAAAGACTAGAATTTGACCAAGTTGATACTATAATACAGGTCCAGCTGCTATCTCGTGACTTTTAATACAGAAATGAGCACATGAGTTAATGTACTTGATCATACTGGTTCAATCTAAGGATACCTGCAATAATTTACATAATTCTTACCTCCTCTCTTTCTGTAGGCAATTTAGGACAATGTGTAATGCTTTTAATCAGTCTTTTATTAGTAACTTAAAAATGAAATCTTCTAAAAACAGGTTGGGAAGCAATATAAGCTCATGTACAATTAGCTCAGCTTAAAAATGTTTTCTCTTAATGGGATTATGTTCTGTAAATGAGCTTGTTGCTATGACAACTACCACAAAAAACACACCATGTTTTCAGTTCAGTAGCAACTATTGCACCTGTGTACCAGCTTGCCTTTCTGTGGCTTATGTTTCTCCTTTTCAGACATTGGTGTGGAAGCAAAAGCAAAAACTGTGACCTAGAAAGTTCAGGCATTGTTTCAGATACACTTGCAGGCAATACCGATAATAGAATTTTTCCCCCAAATTTTTTATTTTAATTAAGTTCAAATTTGTATTCATCAAGCTGAAAAACACTGCTGGTGAGGGAAATGTGTGCTTGTGTTTTCAGGGAGAGTAGAAAGGCACACTGATTAATTTTCAGGGCATCCCAGCAAAATTAGCTGATAAACTGAACAATGCTAAAAATTATCTTACTGTTTCAAAGAAGGTAGTAGGAGGCTGTGACTACTATCAGTAATAGCCAGCAATGCCCAATTCTGTGTGGCCATGTACCTATCTTAAAAAAAAAAAAAAAAAAAAAATCACACGAAAAGCATCTTTTATGCTTTCCCCTTCCCCTTTCCACTCAAACCAAGGAGTCAAAGAACATGGCTGTCAATTTTTTATCCCATGTGCTCTTGAGTGCTAATGCTCTTAAGTCACAAGGGACTGAGGAATTATTTTTAATAGTATCCAAAGTAAGATAAGTAAAAAATGGTTCCTTTTTCTTGTAAATCTGTTGCTAAGTTACATTTGGAGCCAGATACACTGACTTAAGTGATGGAAGTGAATGCTGAGCTCAAGAGGAAAAGGTGGGTGAGCAGAAAAGAGAAGTTACATAGTGAAAGTGGAATTTACCACTAGACAAGATCATGTAGAAAACCCAAGAAACATGTAAGTTCACTTCCCCACCCACACTTTTCATTATGCCCTCACTGAAAAAGCCACAAACAACTTCCATTCCCTTCTGAAGGAAGTATGCTGCATTTATGATTTTGAGTGGCAGCTAGACACAACAATGATGGATGCTGAGTTTGAACACAGTGAAGACTGGGTTGTGTTCCTCCAGCATCCATTATCATTTCTGCCTTATCAAAAGCTTATTATTCACATACTGTCCAAACAGGAAAATGATGTCCTTTGTTTTTGTAGAAAAGCAGACGTAAATCAACATGCTATTTGGAAACTGAAAACACTAAACGAGGTACAACACAATTTCTTCAAATGGCATCCTATGCAAAACAAGGACTAAACTAGCATCTGATGGAAGTCTAAAGAGGAAGGCTCTGCTGGGCAAAGAAGAATGACTAGCCTATTCAAAAAAGAACAAGGAAAAAGGCATTACTATATATTTCCCAGTGGGATACAGCATGGTCCAGTTAGAAGAGACATTTTCTTTGTGTGTGTTGAGACCCTGAAAGTACAAGCCTGTCACCAATGTGATCTCTCAGCAAAATCGCAGTACTGTCATGGTTGAAAAAGACCTTTAAGATCACTGCATTTGTCAACCCAGAAAGAAAAAAAATAACAAGCCCACTAGAGCATGTCCTGAAGTGCCTCATGTGGTTTTGAATACTTCCAGGGATAGTGACTCCACCACCGCCCTGGGTATCCCCTTCCAGTGCCTGCCTACACTTTCAGTAAAGAAATTCTTCTAAATATCTAGTCTAAACCTTCCCTGGTACAACTTCAGGCCACCTTCTCTAGTCCTATCATTATCTACTTGAGGAGTAGTTCCTCCTTTCAGGGAGTTGAAAGTCACACCTGAACACAATTTGCTCAGTCTTCTTTCTTCATTCACAACATATTCCTTCCCCAACTCCATTCACCACTGAAGCACAAGGAGCTGGGGATGGACCAGCTTCAGACATGCAGCCAGGAAAGCAATGCAAGTCTGTCTTGTTTACTATACCTGCTCCAAACTTCTTTCCCTGAGCTGTAACATAGTGAGGTGGTTTTGTTCTCAGTTTCTTCAGTGAATAGATCTGAAGGCTGGAAAGGTTCACTGTGAAATAAATCTTCTGGGACATGAACTATCAGAGAGACCAAAACTGCATAACAAACATTTTGTTATCAGTGTTTCAGGGATTAGGTTTCAATGTTGCTATCTTCTTATCCTTTTTCATCAGTGTTTGGAAAAGCAGAAACATCTTCACTCTTTGGCAATGGATTTGGATTGGACAAAGATATTCAGTCCTCAGGTCTACCTCAGACATTTGAAGGGCTTCACCTACCTGTGTTGTTCTGTCCTCCCCGGCCCAGACTGTGAGCTTTTCTGAGTACCTGTGTTTGTCTTCTTCATAGCATGATATAATCCTAGGCACAAGTGGGACTTCTGCATACTATTGATAAAATATCAACCAGTAAGTTTTGATTTTTAGGAATCATAGAGTAATAGAAAGTTAGGGGTTGGAAGGGACCCTGAAAGATCATCTAAATTCAACCCCTGTGCCAGACCAGGGTCACCTACAGCAGGTCACACAGGAATGTGTCCCAGTGGGTTTTGAATGTGTTCAAGGAAGGAGACTCCACAACCTCCCTGGGCAGCCTGTGCCAGTGCTCTGTCACCCTCACACTGAAAATATTCTTCCTAATATTTATACAGAACCACCTATGCTCCAGTTTATAACCATTGCCCCTTGTCCTATTGTTAGTCACCCATGAGAGAAGCTTTACTCCATCCTCCTGGCACTCACCCTTTACATACTTATAAACATGGGGGAGGTTACCCCTCATTCTCCTTTTCTCCAAGCTGAAGAGACTCAGCTCCCTCAGTCTTTCCTCATAAGGGAGATGTTCCACTCCTTTAATCATCTTGGTCATTCTGCACTGGACCCTTTCAAGCAGTAAGGAAGCATTGTCATCTCATAGGGCTAATTTGTTCTTCATTATGAAGAGGTACAAATGCCAGCATAAAGCAAGCCATACATAAAGCACATTCCTTTTGTCAAAATTAGAAACAGTTTTAGCCACTTTTCCTCAAGCATGAAGCCACCAGGCTACAGTCAGTCAACTTGAATACAGAGAATTAAGCCCTACTACCAACAGGTAACAGGGATAAAAAGTAGAGATAACACTAATTACTTTTTGGTTCCCTTCTGTTCTTGTAAAGCTGCTATAAAAGGTGGTGGGACTGGACTGTTATGTGTTTTTTCTCACTGTATGTGAGAAGTAAAAAACAAAAGTCCTGACCTAAAATCTCAGTCTCGAATAGCCTGAGCTCTCCATAGTTTTTCATCTGCTAACTCAGGACCAGTGTTAAATTGCTAAAAAAAATTTTTAAATATTATGAAATGACAGGTATAACATATGCAACTAGCCACCCACTTCAGTATACTGGGCAGATACAGGCAAAATTACCAAATTATACTGTAAGGAGGTTAACAGTTTTTCTCATAAAATATGAATCCTGTTGATTACATTTCCATACACTAGTACAGAATAATTGCAAGAGACAGCAAAGTATTCAGGCATACAATCCACTGATGTATGAGCAATGATCATTATCTGTACAGCAACATTCATTAAGACAGAGAGACAATGATTTGTTACCAGGGATTATTGCTCAGTCATTCCCATGATTTTTAGATAATGGCAAATGGGAGATGTTTTCTGACTTTCAACTTTTGCCCAAGAAATGACAGAGGAAAAACCCAACCAACCAATCAAAGGACAAAGAGCAGTTCAGGACAAAGTAAAACACTGTATGATGGGGTCATTAAGTTTTCATTTTGTGCATTAAACATTAACAAATAAGCTAGAATGTAAACAGAGATGAACAGAAGAAAAATGACTTTGTTTTCTTTTAGTAAGTTTTATTTAATTCTCAGACAGGACATTTTGTTTCTGAAATCTTTAATTCAGAAATTCTTGACAGTGTCTGAAGTTATCAAATACCAAATGGTAATTAGATCACAAGACTTAATTTGCTGGACTGAAATGACATAAAAAATAAAGGTTATTTTATCATCAAAGCAATAATAACAGTTCCACTCTGAAGAGAGCTCTTGTATACTTTGCTCAAGCTAAATCAAATTGTAATGACTCTTGAATACAAAACACTCCAGGATCAATATTCACGGTCATGCAAGTGTCAGAAAACCTAAGCTTTACTTCAAGCATTTCCCAGGACATATGAGAAAACCCTCAGATCATTTTGCAGTCCTGACCTACTCCAAAGTTTTGTACCTGTTAAAGAACATAAGTTTGACTTTAAAATCTCTTGATGGAAGAAATGGTTATTCATTATCTCACAGACCCCTAGCTCCCAAAAACCTTCCCAGAGCCCACGTGTTACTGGGAGCTGAGGAGAGTCCCCTGCTCCCACAGAAAATTTCTTCTTGGAAATAAATTACTTATGGCACAATTGAATCTCTTTCTGAGGTTAATCCATAATGCCACAAATGTCTGGTTTTGCCTGTAGACTCACTGATTTAAGCAAGTGCTGCTCTTCCTAGGAGAGTTAAGTGAATCCTGCTGACTCACTGCTGCAAGCACATAATTGGAAGGAAGATTGGGAATGACCCTGAAAATGAAAACCAAGGCAGAATGGTCCTCAAGAATGGAAACTCAGGGACATACCCAAAGGCAGAATTTGGTTCCTAATATTAATAAATTCTATTGGAAGTGAAGACTCACTCTATAGAAGAAGATTAGTTCTGACAATATATAAAACACATTGGCTATTTTAAGAGCAGTCTGAGAAAATTCCAAGTTGGTTGTCTACAAGCCAGTAATACCTACCTGGAAGACATCAGTTATTCAAAATGAGCAGAGAGTAACAATATCATTTGAGGGCTGCAGGAAATTAAACAACATGCTGTAGAAGAGTTAGAAGTAGGCTTCAAGTAAAGTTCTGTATTAACCTAAAAGTTCTGCATTTTCTTTTAGATAAGCTCCTTATCTAGTCTGCTCTAAATTAAAGTTATTTGGTCATTATTTCTACCAGAAGCTCTTTAAGAGACAAGGTATTTTTGTTTCCTAGTCATATGAAAAAATAGTAAGATCTGCTAAGGTGACATAGTGGACCTTTATGCAATGTGTCTTCTACACACCATGCTGCATCATGTAGAATCTGATGAGAAAACTAAGATCAAGATGTCACTGTGGACTGTCGCAATTTACCTCAACTGTCTTAATCTCATAAAAGCAAGCAGAAAAAGAATGTAATACTTCCAAACATGTTTTCATTTCAGAAGCACTGGAATGTGAAAACAATGTCTTCTAGAGATGGAACAATACATTGCTCCATGCTGGAACCTTCCCTTCTTATATCAGGACCAACACCTCTTTAAAGACAAATTGGCATTGAGCCTGATTAAAATATTATTCACAGAACCCTGAACTTAAAAAAAAAAATATACATATATAGATATGTTTTTATAGTGCCTAAAAAAAATCCTAAAAAAAAAAATTGGGGCTTATGAAAACCAGAGGCAAATGTAGGCATATGCCCAAGCTCTGCTTGTCAAGTGTCTAAATGGAAGCTGAACTTAAGAATAGATCACAAAAATCAAACACCAGGCTGGTGACTATTTGGTGATTGATCTCTGTTAGTCTGTCTTGATGGAACTTCTTTGAGTCTGTAGAAAACATTGAATATTTATACCCAGTGGAACATTGATGGTGGTTCTGGACTGAAACATAGGAACGAACTTCTGATCTCCTGTCCCAGTGACAGTGTAGCTCCTTACACAAAGTAGAAGAGCATGAAGGCTATTCTTATGCTTATGTTTATAACCTCTTCTTTTTTTTCTTTTCCATCTATCCCCTTCAGTCACAACTTTCCCATCTCCTTACTTGGATCTGAAAGAAGCTTCTTGCGAGAAACTATCATACAGGTTCAGGGAACAAACCAAAAATAATTTAATTATGTGGTTTTCCACTGGAAGCCCATGCTGTCAGAAAAGTCTTTACCATCTGTAAAAATGGTCCCCTAAGACCTAGTTACCATCCTCCAGGGAGAGAATCATCAGTATAAGATAAATCTCAGCTCTGTCCAGACCTGATGTCTGAGAAACCTGGAATCTGGGTCTTCACAAGTGATGCATAGTAAGTAGAAACAAACAACTGACAGGTGCATGTTCACTCAAAAAAAAAAAAAAAACAAACCAACAACCCTTTTCTCATAACACCTTTGACTCCTATCAGTGGTACCTGCATTTGCTACACACACTGCTACTCTGCCACCTTTTCACTGTGTCATGGAGGACTTCTTTGATGGATGTCAGCACACATCCTGCCAAGCATCCGATGGAACAATCTGCTCATGATTGATGCTGACTGCTTAGGAATCATTTGGCTCATGCAACCTCTTCTTAACTATTTGTGGGATAGAGTTGATAGGAACTGAGAGGGGGAAAATAATATCTTAATAACACAGCATGTCACAGCTAACATTGTTCTTCTTGGAAGAATCATGCCTTTATCAATTATTATCACTGGGTTGAAATAAAAAATTATGCCTGAGTCTAGAACTACGTTTCAGTAATGGATGAAGTGGATCCACTTACATGGAGAGGCATAGCAGGAGCCAACACAAGGCCTTTTACTTGCTAAAACCGTTAAGAGTGACCCATCCCTCTTAGCAGGTTGGTGCCCTGACAAGCAGGGCAGTACCTTGTGTGGTCGAAGTCCCACCAGGGCAAGGAAGTAAATAATTTTCCCTGAGGTCATGTCCCCAGAGCAAACACATTGCAGGAGCAAGGACCCTCTTTGGGCAGAAGTTATGTGACTGATGGAGACACAGTGGTCAGGGCCATGCTCCTGTATGGCACAGGGTTTTCTTCACTTGCTCTGACCTTCTCCAGGAAAGGATGATACCACCCTGCTTGCCTTGGCATCCTGCTTGGTATGCAACAGAGTGAGGAGCTGGTGGATGCAGTCACAACTCACCACCTGAGGCAGACCATCAGCTGCTGCTGATCTGCCCCCATCTCTGCTAATCCTCCCACCACCTAAGTGCTGATGGTAACACCAGCTTTAGGAGATTTTGCTCCACAAGCCCAGTCAGTGAGGTGTATTGTCTACTTGCTTACATTCATCCTGCGTAAAGGAAACACACAGGAACAATGCTGCTTTGATAACTAATGTTCCATCATACACATGGATGAGCTGAATGTAAGAACATATGGAGAGGTCACCTGCTTTCTACACCCTTCCTATCCAGTGCCTCTCTGTATAATGTAAAAACAAAAGCAAGCAACCTGAAAAAGTAGTTTTCCCATAGCATAGGCTTTTCAGTGTAAAAAAAAAGTACATTGCTCTGAGTTAAAGACAATAAATAGTACATCTTGTTGGGAGTAGTACATACAGGAGCATATACGACACAGCAAAGAATGAAGATCTTGGATCTGAAGAGATTCCTTCAGTCACTTCCTGCTATTCTATTGAAGAAGCAGTAACTCTTCTAACATTTTAAAAAATATTGAGTCATTGTTCTCTCAACACTTTACAGGGCTGTAACTAATATAGCCATCCTACTCAGTATCGAGAGAAAGTTGGGTTCCGTGACAACAGCTTACAACTGTTGTGTAGATACAACATTAAGTAATGGTTTAGAAAGCCTATAACTGGGTTTTTTTTTATTTCTTCCTAAAGGAAGAAATCTATATGAGTATTGACTTACCTTGTTGACAAAGAAATTAAAAATGGTGACATCTGTGACTTAAAAAAAAAAAAAAAAGTTTGATAGTATCGGCACCAGTGTTTGAGGAAAAAAAATACATTCTCTCTAGCAGCAAGGTACTCAAGCATTTTTGCTCCTAGTCTGAGATGTTCACTGTGACTCACAGATATTTATGCTTTTTTTAAAATTGTAATAGATTCCTTTCCATTAGTTTCTCTGTCCGTATTGCAAAAGGAAACTGAAAACCAAACAAGGTCCACAGCTGAAAGAATAATTTATAGTCCTCACAAATGGAAAGACCTGAAATATTAACCATATTATTGGCATTTTCAAAGTCCTTATTTTGTTTGGTTGGTTGGTTAAAGGAAAAACAACAACAGTATTTCAGAGGGGTACACACTGCATTCAAGAATTTTTGCTGTTTGAAAGACATGAGGAGTACTGAAGTGATGGACATCTGCATTTGGTGGCACCTGTTCAAGCCCTGGTAGCACAAATTCCAGTGAAACGTAAAATAAGAATTGATGGACTTACAAAGGTTCTCCAGCTGAGCAACTCTGTCATTGTCTTGAGGAGGGTAGGGAATCAAGTCCCAAACACTTAATAACCCCTTCCCAGTTACCACTCCATCTTCCCAGTGAACAATAACTGATGTCAAACTGCAGTTAAATAACAAGAATTAAAATACTCTGGCCACAGATGCAATTTGTCAGAGAAATTTTCTTGTGGTTAAGATGCTGTTTTTCCTTAATCCAACACAACAAAGTTAACTTTGCCTGTGCTTCAACACCACCAGTGAGCCCCAGCATGGGCTATTGAAACTCAGCAAAAGCTGGGCAAATACATAAATAATTATGCTTACACCTTGCTCTGTGCTGCTGCAGCTATACTGCCAGCAATATTACTGGTGGCATTTCTTATAGGTAGCTGCATTCTGAATCTCAATCCCATCTTTTTCTGCAGTATGATAGACTCTCCATTGAAAAACTAATCTCAAGCTTTCCTTCTCACTGTCATTTCATAGCTGCCTCAGTTTTAGTATTTGCTCTTTCTAAACCCGTTATCTTGTTTGGGGTGTTTGTTCAGAGGAAATTTAGGGTCTTTGAGATGTTCATTATTTCATGCCCTTTAAATGTCATTTTACTTCCCTGGGTTGGTAACTGTAGTGTAAGTGACACCCAGGGAAATGAAGGTGTTCAGTTCAAGGTCCCCAGGCTGTGAGTGCCTTGGCTCTATCAGGGAAAGCAAGCATCTTTTGTAAATGAAGCATTTAATGGCCCATTACCTGAAACGATTAAACATCAACAGCCACAGTTTGGCTTTTTTTAAAAAATAATAGTCTAGTATCTTCAGCAAATGGAAGCTGGATAACTTTGCTGACAATTTTTACAGTAAAAGAAACAATATGTGACAGGGAAATGTGAATTCTAACTCTATAATTGCACTTAGAAGTTTTCAGTGATATCACACGAGAATGAATCTCAAGTAGCTATTATTTAAAGCATCTATTATTTTCTAAATGCCACCGAAGCAGGGCTTTTCAGAATAGCAATAGTTCCAGGGTGAATTTCATTGTGGGGTAGAACAGGCTGACCTACATTAAACTTCAATAAAAACATGGAAATATGCAGTTGTTTTGAGAGACAGTTCTGGTGGTATCTGCCAGGATCCTAGCTCAGCAATACATATGCAGTGTCAGTAAATTTAGAACAGTTTTCCTGGTAAATTTTGAGCAAGTTTTTTCCTAAATGAAACCCTACACATGAGAGTTCATATGCTAACCTAGAACAGCTAGTCTTTTGTAGACATTTTCAGAGATTATTTGTAGCTGAATGTGATGTTTGTCCTTTAGTTTCAGGTGTCTCTCTCCTGCACCTGTGTAGGCTTTTGCCTCATGACCATACTAAGTTCTGCAGGCTCAACAGGTGCCACATCTCTTTTAATCTGAAACATCTTTTAATCTACTTCACTGCACCCGTCTTATCCTTCTTTCTGTACTATCACAAAACAAGCAAACAAACAAAAAACCTAAAAAACCCCAAAACAAATAAATCATGTTCAGCTGATATTCACAAGTTACAATTAATTTCCCACAACCATCTCAAACTTAGAGAGCTACTTGAAGTTAATCAGGCAGCGTCCTCCTACTCTCCAAGGAGGAAGAAACATGTACACTTATAAGACCATTCCTTTCTCCTTAAAGTAACATAAATCATAACTGGGCTAAAGATAGCTTTCCTACCTGTACATTTCTGTCCAGAGAAAGCAAGCAAAGCTGAGTCTTCAGTATGCAAGAGGAATAATTTCAAGGTTCTCCTAACTTGGTGGAATAAGTTGTCTGATTTACCTAGCTGCCATAAGATCCTGCTGTTGTAAGGCAAGATTCTCTCCAGCTTTTTGCTACATCATAGAAAACACAGTACTAAAAGTTGTTGAAAAGCTCTGCTTTCAACTACTCCCTACTAAATTATGCAGTTATTGTAAATTTTTATAACTTTGCCAAAACATTTTAAGCATCACTCAGGCAATGTTATATCTTTTAATTATTATTTTAAGTTTTCATGTTCCTGTGCATCTATCAGACTGAAAACAAGTGTTATCTCCTGAGTACAGGAGATAATAATACAGCTGGCTGGTACTTCATACATGCAGACATCCTCAGAGAAGCACCTGAAAGAAATCCATTCAGCAGAAGTCATCTTTGTTGCGTGTAGAAGGGGAATCCCTCAAGAAACCAATCCTGCACTCCCAGACTATTTATTTCACAGGAGATAAAAAAAGCAAAGCCCTAATCCCCTCCACTCAATGGCACATTTGTATTACAAGCATCACTCTCATGGCAAACAGCTTCTAACAAGAACAGATACAACTTATCCCTAGAGAAGGAGGATGAAATAGGACAAGACACTGAAGATCAACATGGGGCTCAAGAACTGGCACTAGGAGAAAGATTTTGGCTGTCCACTCCTTTGAAAGTATTCACAGGATCCTTCTTGACAGATGGATAATTCCCTGAGTATATGGTATATCTGATCTTTAGGAATAAAGCCTGGCATGGCTGAGAAGATGAGTGTTAGGCTTAGAGGAGAGGTGACAAGAACAGAAGAGTTTTGACTGGTAATCTTCATGGCTAGTTTAAGTAGGCCGAAAAAGAATAAGATAAACAAGGCTACAGAAATGCAACACTGTCACAAGGCAGGAAGAGGAATATTAAGGGAAATTAAAATTGCACGGGAGTGGAAATTGTCACAAACAACACAGTAAAAAATGTAGTTACAATTGGGCAGGCCAGGTGATTGCATTCCTAGAAATTAAGAATCTTAATATAGATCCAGCAGCAAATATTTCACAGCTCTCTAAGTCTGTGATAGTAGATGAAAATTGGCAAATTCAGGCATTTTTAGCTGATGAGGAACAGTTGCTTGGGTACTGTAGCCTGAAAAAAATTCTGAAGGTAAAAACAATTAAAACATGTTCTGAATAAAAAAAGGAAATGTTAACAGTACATGGGTGTATAATGCATTGGACTATTATTTCTTTTTGCTAATGAACCTGATTTTCTACACAAATAGAAAGCTATAGGTTTCATTTATTTGGACTTAATTAAAGCATATTACAGGGACACATGGGAGATTATTGAACTAAAGAAGATCAGTAGTAGTAAAAAAAATCCTAAGGCCTATAAAAGATTGTTTATATAGAAGATGAGTATCATTAAGAAAGGATGAGTCTTTGGCCAAATTTATTTCAAATATTCATTAACAACTTTTTCTTAATAAGCAAGAGCACACTAATAAAATCCAATAGAGATGTAATGCTGAGAAGCAATTCACAATAGTAAGGACTCTAACATTATCTTGAAAGAGCTGAATGAGATACAAATGAAATTGTTGAAATTAATTGTTGAAAATTAATACTTTTAAGTGCGAAGTCACAGATGTAAGGACTAATAGACATTATTTCAGGCTTGGGACTTCATCTTATGAAGATGAATAGAAGTAAGAAAAAAAATGTAGCTGTTTATTTCAGGATGGTTTATAAGCTACCAATGTAATGTTGGTATGAGAAATGCAATCTTAAGATGCATGACACAAGGCATTTCTTGCCTTATTAAGGAAATAATAATGGTTCTGCTGAAACACCATTTCTTCTGAAACACACAGCTCTGGCCAAGCAAGTTTAAAAAGTCAATTTAAACTGGAACATGCATGGGGAAGGACTAGGAAAGTCATCATAAGAATGAAAAATTTCTCTTATGAAAAGAAAACTAAACCATTTGACTCACTCATTTTAACATATCTTATGCCATGGTGGGGCAAGTACAGGGAACAGGGGAAGAGAACAAGAATGCAAATTACACAGAGCTGTCAAGCACAGACAGGTAGCCCACAAGACTGACAAAATCAATATAAACTCCCTTACCAGACAGCACAGGATTAGTCATATATTTGATTACATATGGATTTCCAGCAAAGACTACCAGGTTTTGCAAGAAAGGCACTCTCAGAGTGAGTTCAAGATGAGGGTTTTGGAGTGACAGTTTTTTGTGCTCCTACAAAGGTCCACCTAAGTGCACAACTGCCTCAGCAACATTTTCATGATGAGATTTCCAATTAGAAATCTACCCTCATTCCCATCACTTCTCTTTTTGGCCCTATCTGCTACTTGTGCACCCAGAAAGGATTTTTAAGAAAGTATCAAATCAGAAATACACTTTTTGAATCCTTAGAAGAGGTTCAAAAACAAACAGATAAGATGAAAAACTTTTGGGGTTTTCCTACATTGATAAACATTGATTTTGTTCAGAATATACTCAAAATATTGTGAGAAGGCCACATATTGACAGGCTAACCCAAGGAACAGCCTGAAAGAAATCAGGCCTATCATTATATCTCATCCATGTTATACACCTTTGCTTTACTATTTATAATCTTGCATTTCATTAAATGACAGCTGTCAAAAAGAAAACAAAACAATCATATGCCTTTTCACAGTAGGAAACTAAAAGCAAATACTCTGCTGTGTGAGGGATTACTGCTGGTCAGACTCTACTAGAATGTGTCAAACAACTGCAAAACTTATAATTACTAATAACACAACCAAGAAAATGACTGAGAGCGCCCTCAGTTACCTCAGTACCAGCCCAGATTACAAGGAGATAGACACTGAAACAGAAATAAAAACTTATCTCCAGAAACTGTGCTTGTAGCCAAAGAACATGAATAAAGGAAACCATGGACCCTCAGTGAGTATCCCGAGACACCCTCTCCAAAGGCTCCGTGGGGTGCCTCTCACAAACCCAAAACTGTCCTTTTCAAGAATGCTGTTGGCAGCAACCAGAGGGACTGCAGCATCTTTGGCCCCATTTAGTGCCCTTTTCTTGCTTGATCCTTTGCTACTGCTTTTGTAGGGCAATGCCATTCACTGCATTTGTGGGAGTGGGGGAATAAACTAAAAATCAGTCCACATCCTAGCAGACTACAGGGAAAATAAGGAACTAATTTTGTATCACCATGTTTACAAACAGTGGCCCAGTTTGCAGAAATCTTCAGGGACCTGAACTTTTAACAACAGTTTTAAATACAGTGTAATAGGTTTCAGAAGGAAAAGCAATAGTTGTCCAGAGACTATACAGTGTGGGTGGAAGCAAATGGTAGTCCTATAAAGAACAGAGCAGCTGCTGCCAGTTTGGCATAGTTATGCAGTATTTAGCATATATCACCCCTGAGGATGATTATCTTTCTGTCATGAGCATAAAAGACAGATAAGTCATGAGCCAAGTTGAATCTCTTTCTCATAAGCAGTAGGGAGGTAATGCGCTGATAACTCTTTGGAGGTTAAATATATTTATTTTATGGGAACAGGCTTTTATTATTATGGTATTTGAAAGGGATGGATATTGCCTTAAATCCTGATTTTTCATTTCACTGTCTGTCTGGTTTAAGCTTTTTATTATATCCGCATTATGCTTGGCACAGTAGAATACAAGAGTAATCCAGAAGAGGCAGTGGAAAGAAACATTGGATAAGCATATACATTTCTTTGAGCTTTACAGTGCAAGCACATGCAACTAATTTTTTTGGGGCAGCTATGTGGATGAAAACCTGCTCAAAAAGGAGATCAGTTGTATAGAAAAATCTTAACAGTTCTGCGATTTGTTCTCATGGTAAAAAAGCAATGATAAAGAAATCTTTAGGTGGAAGCAGGGAGTATTTTAGGTTCTCCAAATCCCTCAAAAGTCCTTTCATTTTTTTATTTTTCTTTTTCACATTTCACATAGCAATGCAAATTTCTGAAAGGGATGACAGAGAGAGTTTACACTGTCATCACTGTCACGACACCCTGCCATCACATGTTTAGCAACACTTGCCAGCCCAGTGGTACCACTTCTAGGGGAAACAATTACTTCAGGACTTGATAATCTTAAAGACTGTTCATAGATAATGTTCATTAAGAGATATTTGATTATCCTGGGGGATTCTGAGAAGCCTGGGTGCAAACCCATTTGCCATATGGGCAGCTCCGAGTCAACTCATCATTTATCAAGGTAAAGCAACTTCTTTCAATAGAGGATGGGCAGGGTGAATCAGAGAATTGGACTGTAGCAAGGATGCTGGAGCCTGTGTTTCAGATTCTTTGGCATAATTGTTCTGCTAATTTTAAAACCAATTCCAAGAGCAGCACCTATATATACAGTAACACTGAAGCTGAGGGAGACAGCTACAAGTACCAGTGGGACAAACTTCTTTGTATGGGTTGATTTATTTTAAGTTTGGCTCCTAGTCTGAAGGGACCCTTCCCTTTTTCTTTAAGGAGAGCCCAGAGGTTTTAGCCTCCTAAGTTGACTGCCTGAAATGGATGGCAAAAGTTGAAAAGAAATGAGTGGAATTTAGCTGTAAGCTTTCTGTTATGACAGGTATGATTTTTGTATCATCATAAGAAGGATCAAGCCATTAATTATTCACTGTTCTTTGTTATCATCTTATTAAACTTTAACTGCATTAAAAAAAAAACAAAACAGCAGCACACAGGCTTTTCACTCATTGCACCTTAAACTGTCTTCATAAGCTAAGGTAATTTAATATAATTTAGTGCTGCTTAATAGAAGCAACATGTTAAAAAAAAATAAAAATCTGCAATCATTGCACAGAAATTGCCTGACAGCTGCTTCTGGGTAAAGGGCAAAGAGAGCACAGACAGAACTTTCCCTTCCCTTGCTTCTTTGTGCATTATATACAGGATTACCTGCTGCAACACACTAAAAATTTAAGAACTAAATTGCTTGAATCTTGAGCTGAAAAAAACAAATCTGCTTAAAATTCTGATAGAGACTGATTAGTCTAACTGCTGAACATCTTTTTCAACTGCAAGGCCCAGAAAGATTCATCCATACAATGCACCACTGTCACTCAATCAAAGTTTTATAATCCACTTTTGAAAGCAATAATTTCCCAAATTCTATGAAAGGATCAATCTTTTTTTTCTCCCAGAATTCATAAATTATCCCCATTACAGCATTTTTTTAAATATCACAAGACAGCCAATTATATTACTGGGAAAGCTGATTGAATGGTACCATAAAAGGAAAATAAACCAAAAACAGTCTGAGAAATGTTCTGAATGCCTCACTGCAGCAGGGGACAAGGGGAAAAGCATCTTCTCACTGGCTACAGGCAGGTACAGTCAAGAGAGTGTTCTCCAGAAAAAACGAGTAACTTGTTATTTGGGACGTCGGTAGCTTCCATGAGGAAGTATATGTGCCTGAAGAGCTCATATTTCTTTTTGATTTTTTGACAATTTTCATTAATAAGCACATGAATTATCACTTTTTAGGAAATTAAAGAAAAAAAGAGACAATTTATTTCATCGGTGCCCTTCCTGAATTGTTACATCCTTTGCAGTTTCTGTCACAGTTTTTTTAAGCACTCCACCCAATTTTTCTCAGTTTTGCGGTGTCCTGTCTTGTTCATACATGGCTGATGACAGACCAGTTCTGTATCTGTGAAATGAGGAGAGTGATCTTTCCTCTTTCTGCTTTTATCCATCTTTTTTTTAATTGTAAATCTCTTAAAGAACGCTTCTTACTATTTATGTAGAGAGCAGCTGGGTATTTGTATCATACCTTAATATTCTCTGGGCTGAAAGAGCAACACCCCAGCTCCCTCACTGAACTCTATTCAAATTAATTTTAAAAAAATCTATGTTGATTTCCTTCCAATTATTTTAGGTACTGCTACCTTCTTGTCTGTCACTGGACTCCACCAGCACAACATCAGGAGCTAACTGGGACTGCTTGACAACACTGATCTAGAACAGGCATAAGATGCTTGCAAGACTTATCAAGGCACCAGGCAAAGTAAAATAGGGTGGAGAAGAGGAATAATAGCTAGAAATGCAACAGGGCAAGAAGCAGCACTGAAAAAGGGAAATATGCAACAGTTTAAAGTTTCTACCTGCTTCAGGTGACAAGAAAATTATGTGATTTCTAATGCGGCACAGACATTTAAAGGTATCTACCATGTTCCTGTTGTGCCACTCTTGGGAATCATGAGGTTTTTGCACACAGTTGATGTGATGCAGAAAGGCATTTCTGTTCAAGCAGATACTTAAGCAAAAGCTTAACTAGCCAGTAATCTCCTATGAAAAGCAATCTCAGAATAATAAAAAAAAAAAACAAACAGCTTCTACAAATTTTCCCCCGCATTTTGTCTAGGAAATATTTTCTTTTGCTAAAATAATTTGGGTTTAAGAATCAAATATTCATATATTAAAGCAAACTGACATGAGCTGCCACAGTACCTCAAGTCTTTCCTTATCTACAGTTGAGACTCACAGGTTGTAACACTTTGCTCAACAAAAGATAATGAAGTGTTTCACAAAAGGTCTGTAACTGCAACTGCAGATAAGGCAGATGTAATCCAGCAGCAGAACTTCATCCCTGAGATGGGAAATGACATTCCCAGGAGGAAGGAGAGTAACTCAACACAAAAGGTTTAACACTGAATTAATCGCTAAATGTTGACATGTACTAAATGAAATATTTCTAAACCATTCGTAAAACTATTATTTTAGTACTGTTTCAAATTTTTAAAAAAACTATTAAGAATGTAAACAAAATTTAAAAAGAGAAAGCTTCCCAAAAACCAAAAACATTCTAATAAATGCTGACCTTTCCACTTAATAAAATTTAATTCCTCTGACTACTGAAAATTCAAATGCATACTTTGATACTGCCTTGATTCAGAAAGCCAACCTCTCAATTATCTACAAATCATGTATTAGTCTGGTCTCTGAAATAAAAAGAGCATTATCAAATTTTATTCTATTTACTTATAGCATTATATCTTTCCCACATTTTACTACAATGGCTGAATCAGGATAGCAAACACCAAGGAAAAATAGTACTTAACCTCTGAACATTTGAATTTATGTAGAATTATTTTGTTCTTACTCAAGCTATTTTGAACTTGTCACATAAAACTGACCAAGAATTTAGGGTAGACATTCACAATTCCTCAAGTTTCTTCAGATATTTACCCTCTACTTTGTTACAAAAGTCAGAAGGGAATGACTACTTCTTCTTTGCTCAATTCCTTCCATCACCATTGCAAATGTTGAGGTGGACAAATAAATGGAGCTATTTGGAAGATGTGAAGGATTCTTTCCAACTAAATCTGAAGAAATTAATTCTAATAAAATAATGGTGATGAATCATAGAAAAATGGGAACTTACACCACTCTCAAAAAAGTTTTTTAGTATGTTCAGAAAGTTCCAGTGGTGAAGATGTCACAAACTCTTAAGCATCAAAACACCATTCTGCATATATTTACAGAGTGCTCTTGACTTTCGGGGCTATTTAGGCATCAAATCATGTTTCCAACAAACTACACATTTCATCCCTGGCTTTTATTACCTGCTGCCTCCTTCTGCATTCAGCCCTAATTGGGAAAGCTCAGCTTTAGTTTTTGATGTTATGCACTGCAAGGCATTGTGAGAACATGAGAAGTCTACACTGTTTGGTGTGTCCAGACTAAAGGAACAAACTCTGCAATTGCTGAGCAGACAAAGTTTCTGGCTTTGACTCAGAGTTAAATTCTTGAACTACAGAATCAACTATATAGTCTTCCTTGCTTTCGAACTCCAAAACTTGTAACACCAAGAAAGCTTCAGCCATAAGGGTATAAAATGGTAGTTAAATGATGTAGCAGCTCAACTGCAAAAATGCACTGGTCTCAACCCAGTTCTAGACAAGCTGATGTTCTACAGCAGTACTACACACTCACACAGATATATACACAAAGTGAAATAAGACCATGGGCTGTCTACACAGGCAGCATGCTGAATTCCTGGTGCAAAAGCAGCTCCTTGTATTAATAGAAAATTATTTTAGATCAGAATAGTTTCTCTGATTTGGAAGTTAATCAAACAAAACTGAATTAAGGTAGCTTTATTCAAAATTAAAAAGGTCTTGCATGACTTTAATCTGGTTTAATTAATATGACTTACATCAATTGGTTTGGATTAACTTCCCAGAAAAGACAAGCTCAGAACTTTCACTGAATCAACAACTGTATCTAGCACAATAAAACCAGTTGATTTAAAATGCATAGGCTATGATGGTAATCCTGCTAACATTCATCATTATTGTTCACTTACCTGAAGTTACACATGAGTTTAAGTGCTTAGATAATGCAAAAAAGCATCAGGGAAGGGAGGAGGGAAGAATTTGTAAAATGAGTACTATAAAGGAGCATAAAATAGAATTGTCATCAAACAAATGAAATATCAATATTGCTTTGCAAAGCAAGTGTTTCTTCAGCATGGAATGGAGCAGTGCCATTAACATATGAATAGGTCTCCATAACATTAGGTTGCTTAAATGGAAACAGTCACAGCAGTGAAACAATGTGCACACTCTCCTCTTTTAAAACTGACCCATGTTGTTTCAGTTTGCATTATCCATTAGTTTGTGTAAAGATGTCCCCTGTCACACTCAAGGTGGCCAGAGCGCTACCCTGCTACAGCTGGAGGATTTCTTCTCCCAGAGGGCTTGAGAGTACCTGATGGAAGTTGGGGTGTCTACTTAAAAGATACTCAGCCCGCTACAGGCAATTTCAGCCTCAAGTTGGTTACCCAAAACATTTAAATCACCTGATTTAATGGAAGTTTGACAAAGTGGGTCATAAATGGCAAAGACTGCAATGGTATTGAACTCATTTCTGCCATGTGCTGTCCTATATATGTTCAGATGAAGAAAGCACAGCTCCCTTCTACTAATGGACTACCCTGAGTCATCAGTGACCTGTGTTAGAAAAGTGAAAGTGATTTCAGACCTACCAGTCCATCACATAACACCCTTTTCCAGCCCAGGCCATTGTGGCCACATCAAATTACACCAGACGTTATCAGCAGTAACTGGAAGTTAATCACTAGAGACTGAAGGGAATAATGGATTCATGTGGTCAGCAGAACACAGCCCAGCCAAGCAAGGAGAAGCTACAAATGCACATGAAATCATGCAAAGGTGTTTCTGGTTCTTCCAGAAAACTACCTTAATTTTGTACAGACAAAAATGTGCAACATAAACCTATTTATAAAGGCATAGTGCAGGTCTATGTATTCCTCGGTGAACCTAGCTAGAAGCCTTTCTTCCCAACTGCTTCTGTCCTTCTTGTCTTTCCTCACCCTTAATGAGGACAAGAGCTTCTGCCAGCTGTGACTCTTCACTGTTTGTCTTGTGGACAACAACATCTGCCTTTTTTTCCCCACACCATTTCACTCAGCCTGACTCTGAGACAGATAGCACCACTCCTATGCAAACACTCTAAAGCCAGAATTACTGCTTCATGGGGTTTTGCTCCTGCTCTTCCTCTGTGATGATATGCAGCTACACTCTATTTTTTCATTTTGAAAAAAATCTCCACTGCAGGACCTTTCTTGAATGTCATTAAGTTCCCTGAACATGTTTTTGCAGCTTCCTAAGGTCCTTTGGAATGCCACCCTTGCCCAACAGTACATTGACAGCCTCCTCAGCTGGATGTCATATGCACCAGTACCATTGCTGGGTTATAACTCTAACTTTCTTTAACCACAGATATCTTGCTGTAACTCCTGATTACTGCATGACCCAAATCAGAACAATAGCTCATGAAAAGTTAGCAGGAAGGCAGCACTTCAAGCAAAAGGAGACACTGTAGCTCGAACTCCTTTCTGCTAGTACAGAGAATTTCAGTCCCCTTTAACACAGAGCAAATATTAACCAGTGACAAAGTGAGAGAAAGAGCAACCTGGTGATGCTAAACTGTCTGTAGAGAGAGAAAAGCCACATTTCCTGAGAGCTGAGGACAGCAGTTCCAGCCTGATTAATACATGCAGGGTCTTGAATGTAAGTGCTAATGGCATGCAATGAAGTTGGGCTGTCTAGGGAAATCAAGCAGGACAAAATTTGCACCACTACAGCCTTCCTCTAGAGTTTAATTTGCCTGTTTACCACTAACAAACTTCTTTCCCTATGTTTCATCACTTTCACTTGGTTTTCTCACTCCAGCAGCTCAGGTGAGACATAATTTTTGAAATTAAGCTCAGAGACCTCCTGGGTGCATATGGGTATACCTCTGCAGAAACTCCACAGCTACTTCAGCTATCACAGACATTACACTACAGGATGAGTTAGAAGCATCTTTTACTGGATTGCTAAGCCATGCAAATACTGGCTGTCCTTATTTTCTGCCTGATCTCTGCAGTTCAGCTCTTTCAGAAGAAAAGCACTTAAGAAAAACATCACAGTTTATGTAGCATTCTTTTAATACTCAAACTTGAACATACCAACCAAATGACACTTTTAAACTCTGCTCATTAAACATTCTTAGCAAACTTTTCTCTCTGAGGTCAGCTTTTTGCAAACACAAGCTTTAAGATTTTCCACATCTGTTTATGAGAAGGCTGTCATTCCAATGACCCAAGGCCTTAAAAAATACTAAAAATAAACTATATTCTCTCAATTTTTTTTTTAAATAAGCGGCAAGCCCATCTAGCACAACACTCACTTAAACCTCTTAAAGGATCATCATTTGCACAGAGTTTAAAATTGTTTCCTCTGTGAACTAGCTTATGCTTAATAGAATTTGATACTCCTAAATGCTCTGCTGAAACAATATCAAGGTACAGAACTAATAAAGATAATTACCCTTGTAAAGTACTTCTGAACAGACTCATTGAACCATAAGAGTACACATAAAATTGTTAGAGAATACAGGGTATTAGAGCAAATATCCCTCAAGTCATAGTTTAGTTCAGAAGTTGAAAAGGCACTACTGAGGATCATTAAAAAGTCTTCAAAAGTTTAAATATAACAGCCTATGGACCTATTCAGAGGAAGAAAAAAGGGGAAAGAATGAACATACCATCTTGCTTTCTAAACACCTCAAAATGAGAGCAAACTGCATATTAGTACTTTGCACGTTGTCCTAGCATATCAGAGAAACTGCCATGGGTTGATTTGCAATAATGACCTCTATTAGTCACATGAAAAAAGGAGATTATACCACTTGCCCACCAAATACTGCCAGGGTTGAACTCATTCCCTCCCTCTTCCTGCCTGGAAGGCTGTGTTTTTCTTATTTCTAATAGTAAGCACTAAACGTAATGCACGTCCTCACCTTCTTTGTTTTTTCACTCATTCTCTGAACTGAAGTTGCCACATGGGAAGAGCAAATGCAGCCTAATAAGTGGTATATTTAATATCCGTGGTGGTCAAAAGATCTTAACCTCACAAAGTTAATGCAACTAAAATATTTTTAATGTCAGCTGACAACTGACCCATCTTCTCTGTAATCATTCAAAGAAGCCAGGTTTGTACAGAGAGGTAAACTAGACCAGCTGAGTGAGGTGAATAACAAGTGAGATAAATGAGCAAGGTTTTAAGCTTCTTCAGGTTTTCTTCTGTTGACCCCTGTGCTACTTTGGTGATTATAATCTTGGCTGTTTAGTTTATCCTCTGCAAATTCCATCTGTAGATACAGCTTGCACCTCAGTTAGGGATAGCTTCAAGGTAAGCAGACCAAATTATCTTTTGAACCTGAAAACACTTGTTTTTTCCCCCAGCTGTATCTAAAAAAACAAAAAAAAAAACAAAAAAAAGGTTTCTTGTTACAAAGGCTGACCCTCTTCCATCCTTTAGCAATCATGACTATTGCTTGGTCACAGAGAAGATTTTTGTTTATACACTTATAACATGAACTACTTTATGTTGCAGGCTACAGATCCAGCTTTGGAAAGGAAACAAGGTATTTCTTAGAAATATGAGAGATACTATGAAAGTAAAATTAATATCTTAAAAAAAAAACCCAAGCTAAAACAACCCAAAAAAATTTGCTTCTATTTAATAGCTTGGGACTTTGACATGTTCATGTCAGATTTGTCCTGATGGATGATATTTAGACCACCCACCTTAAGATACCTAACTTGCAACTTCACTGAGCAGTGTCACTTCCCCCAGACCTACTCGGCTGCACTCTAAAAAATTCAGCCCTGTATATGTCTTGTCTTCTTGGCTGCAAGGGTGCACTGCTGACTCTTTTTCAACTTAAGCACCAGCACCCTCTCTTTCCTTCAAATTTACTTCCAATACAATTGGTTACTGGATACTGCTGTGGCATGGGATCATTTAGTTCCAGGTGCAGGATTTTAGATATTCCTGTCTTGAACTTCATGAGGTTCCTGTCATTTCATTTCCCCAACCTGTCCAGCTTCCTCTGAATATACTCCCACCAATCTGTCACTATTCACAAACTTGATGAGAGTCCATTCCAAATAATATTGGCCCACAGTTCTGATCCTTGGGGGACTCCACTGGCAACCAGCTGTCAGCTTGGACTGTGTGCTGCTGAACACCACACTTCCAGCCTAATAGTTCAGCCAGTTTTTTCCATATTATCACCTGCTTATCATCTTTAAATGTGGAATCAATTTGACTACTTAAAGACATCCTAAAATGATGGTATAAAGCACCCCTAGATCTCACCTTCTCTACAGAGCCATCAAAGAAGGCTGTCAGGCTGGTTGGGCATAATTTAGACTTGCAAATCCATTCTGGTCATTCTCAGACACCTTCTCAGACACCTTCTTCCCCTTCATGTGGCTTGAAATGGCTTACCATAAGGATTTGCTCCATCACTATCCCAGAACTAAGATGAGGCTGACTGCCCCTTAGTTTCCTGCATCATCTTTATTTCTCTTCCTGAAGATAGGTGTGATGCCTGCCTTTTTTTAAGCCCCCCTTCAGCTGCCATCACCATTCAGAGGTGTTAAGAGAGTGGCCTCACAGTGACATTCACCAGTTCCTTGTGATTCATCTGCTCTGGTCCCAGAACTTGTTTATGCACAATTAGTTAAGCACTCTTCACCTTCTGCTAATGTGGATAAAGCTTCACCCTCTCAGACCCTTCTAGGAAGCACAGAAAACTTATAGGTTGAAGAACAGATCTGACCAGCAACTATCAATCCAAGGACAGTGTACCTTGACCTCTGTCATGTGTTATTACATGCCCCAGCCCACCTAGTAGCAAGCTCACATTATCTAAGGATAATCCTTCTTTCAGTAGAGATGTACCAGATAATTTCTTGTCACCCTTCACAATCATTGCTAATTTCATGTCTAGCTAATGTTATTCCACCAGAACTTTTTTTTTCCTTCCATATTTTGAGATTAAAGGATATAGGAGCGTGTATGTGTGTCTAAATCAGTGTGTTGGTTCTCTTAGTTCAAGAAAGGAAAAGTTTTCCATAATTTGCATTTGTAGATGAAGGAAAGCTCTCTCCCCAAAAACATCCACACTCAGATAAGAGCTTTTTGGTTCTTTCCATGGTTCTTCAACTTCTTGTTTGGCCAGCCTGGTAGTAAGGTGAAAGTGAAAAGGCATACAGTTCCTCAGGAGATGTAAAAAGGGTAACTGCTTTCAAACTATACATATCACTATTTGTACAAAAGGGAATCAAATTACTCCCACTTATTTCTTCATTTAAATGGTCTGTTTGCTCATCTTAATATTAATTTTCTGACAAATCTAAAGAAAGAGGATGATAATGCAATCTGGCCCTACTGTACACACCTGCACTCCATATTGATGCTTGGATCCCTGCATTATCCAGAGCCATTAGCTAGAAGCCTGAAACTGAACTCTACCTTGCATAAGGAGTTAGAAATGCACTATTCTCTTTAAAATCAATTTACCACCGTGCTCACCACAGTCTCTGGAGAGAGACATTAGGCCAGAATCAGTAAAGGTTATTGAATCATTGTTTCTCCAACAATGGTTTTCAATTATAAACAAAGTGAGGGGTCCATTCTGCAAATCTGTGCTTATGGCCTATACATACATGCACTGCTACTCACAGAGACTGAAAGGGAAGGATTACCAAATAATGCATGAGGTCCTGACAACATTACAGGAGTCAGGGTCTTGATTTAACTTTCAGGCTTCTAGACTATGACCTTCAGCAAGCAGAACTCTAATAACCTATCTTAACAGAAGGAAAAGAGCTAAAACTGGATCAATGTCATTAAAGCAACACAGGAATCAAAGTGGATGGTAGCCCTGAGCGTGTTTGGGAAAGAACACTTCACAATGTACACTGGATTTGCTTAGAAGAGGTGCTGAGCTGCCTTTTACAAAGTGAAGAGTAGCCACATCATTTGTATAGCTGGGGGCTAAAAGGCCTGTTTGACAGCCAAAGCATATTCTTGTGTTTATTCTTATTGTATCATATTATTCTAGTACCTAGGAGGTGCACAGCCCTTCACATAAAAGTGAAAACAATGCTGAGTGATGAAGAGGGTCTAAATTTAACTCTCACAACAATGGATGACAGCAAGAGAGTGTGGTTTTGGCACCTAGGATAAGATAACATTAAAATAATCTTTCTTCAAATGCTGTTATTTATATATACTTTGAAGTATATGTAAAATATATACTTCAGTATATTTATATATACTTAGATTTACTTCAAAGCACTGAAGAAGAATAAGTACCCTCCTCATCTGTTTGCAAGGGACACCTGTACAAAAATTAGGCATTGAACTGCCTGTGGAAAAAGGATTTGAGAGGACATAGAGAGAGAGCATAGAGACACTGACCACATAACAGCAGCAGAAGCAACAACTGAGAAGGCAGGTGTGGGAGACTCCTGAAGACTTCCACAGAAGTAGAACACATCAGCTAAAAGACAAAAGGTATTTAACACTCTATCCTTTCTAAGTGCTCAGCAGGTATTGAAAACAAGCCTAAGAAGGGGTGCAAGACTGAAGGTCATCATATAGAGGTGGAGTTTTGTTACTTCAAAAGGCAGCAGCATCTATAGCACAGATTAAACAATGAGTCTGTCACAAAGCAGATTTCCCTCAAACAAAATATCCCACATAAATGGTGCTTTCCATCTCTACTGCAAAGGCAGATGTGTAAAAAGGAGGAAAAGAAAGGACAATGACCAAGTAACATGGTAGTTCTTTGTGGTATTTGACCTAAACAAGGTCATGAGGCCATGAATATGTTATAAGAAGGGAGATACTTTCATTAGAGGAAACAAAAGCAAGAAATTTCTCCAGAGACAGATTAGATGGCAGAAAAAAAGTTAGATGTGCAGATGTAGGACTTAGGTACACTGTTTTGTGGTGGAGTTAGAAATCTTAGATTAATGGTTGGAGTCAATGATCTTAAAGGTCTTTTCTAACCTAAATGATTCTATGATTTTACAAACAAACTAATAGTGAAATAACATTGTTCCATCACTCCACAGACCATATTAATGTGAAGCCTAATCCAGAAACAACTGGAAGGGACACTTCTGTGTCTCCCCACTCTTACAGAATAACAAAACCAGTTCAAGAAATTCCTCTGGCAAGTAAAAAAAGCAGAGGGAAAACAAACAAACAAAAAAAAACCCAAAAAACAAAACAAAAAACAAAAAACAAAAAAACCAAAAAAACCAGAAAAACAAAACAAAACAAAACAAAAAAAAAAAAACAAAAAACAAACCAAAACCAAAACCAAATAAAAAAACCCAAAAAAACCAAACCAAAACAAAAAACCCACAAAACCCCCCAAAATGAAAAAACAAAACAAAACCAACCAACCAACCAAAAAAAAGGAGTCTTGAGACTCTTGAAGCTCTAAGATGTTAAATAAATACATACACCTTCCACACTGTTAGAATTCCACTGGATGTTGTCTGTATGGCTTAATTAACAATAAGCACCCACGTCCTGGTTTGGTACTAATGTAATCTCAAAACACTACACCAATTCCACTTTCAGATTTTATGGTAACATATTAAATTAAGATACTCTGAGTACACTTAACTAGACTTTCGATGTGGATTTAATAAGGTGATTATAGGTCCATTAAGTAGCAATTGATTAACACTTTGCTGGCCTATTTTATTTTATAGAATCGTTTTTAATGCAGAATGGCGGATTCTAGAAAAGACAGTCTGCCTAATAAGCTAACTTCTTAGCTGACTGAAACATTTTGTCCATTCAGTAGGGAACACAGGATTGATCCTGTGTCAAAAGGCCTGATCATCTTCACTATGAGAAAAATTCTTTGGACTGTTGACATTTTTGTAGCGAATAACAGCAAGTGGAGTTTTTCCTCACTGGAAAAGGCTTGCTATATTAAAACATTAATAGGAATAACATAACATTTTTTTCACTTTTAATCTTGGGAACGTAGCTGGAAAGGCCCTCTTTAACCGGAATGCTTCAGAAAGAGACTTCAGAAGCAGAAGTCTGCTACAGCCAACAGGACACATCTAATAGTACAGCTCAGTGTCCAGCAAAAAGAAGCAGTGGTCTGCCTATGCTTGTCCACTTAATCCATGGCAGGTCCCACATTTAGTGACAAATGACAGGAGAAGCACTTTTTTAAGGTTTGGATTTTACTGGGGTGCAGCCAGAAGTGGGATACGTTACCCAAAGTGCATCATTGCCAATAACCTCCTTGTGTAATTAAAGCAAAATTACTGTCTTGGGATTCTTCTGACATTGCCACTGAATGGAAAAGCATAATTTAAAATGTCTATTCTCAAAATTTTTCTTTAAGATGGTTTAGAGACTTTTAATTCAATCATTCAGAACCAACGCTTCAGGCAACTTCTTCACTGTTGTGAGACATCAGTTCTGTCACCAATTGAACCAATTTAAACCCAAACTGGTGACATTTTAAGATCACTCCCCAGTTCCAAAAGGCATGCATTGGTAACCTGACTATTCACCAAATGTTATCAAACAAGATACTTACACAACAAGTAGCTGGTACTCTTTCATCTTACAAATTACATGATATGCTTTAAAGCAGCTTATTACTGTGTCCACTGTGTTCTAACACCATAGAAGTAAAAATAATTTTTGCATCTTCAAAAACTGAGCAACTAAGAAGAAAAAAACTAAAAGCCATTTGCACTCAAAAGACCATGGAGTAACCTCCAACACCAAGCAATGTGTTCTCAAGGCCTGATGTGTTCAGAGAACTGAAGAGCATTTAGAGGGTTTCAACCAATTGAAAAACTCTTCTGTAAATTTCCTAAGACCAAACACTATTGATTATTGGTTTAGCTGATGCAGTGCTGATTTATGTTGTTCTGTCTCAAAAAAAAACCAACAAAAAAAAGGCTTCCTCCACACTCCAGTGAAAATGTGCACATGGCAGGGATTTACACCTCTATCTTCATAACCTGTTTTCTCAGCCATGGGGCTGAACTCTGGCTGTATTGCACTACTGTATGGAATAATCAGGCTCCTCACACCTAGTAAAGTACAACTTTATTAACTTAATTCCCTGGTTCATGTGCAATTCTTGAGCTTGGTTACAATGACTTTAATAAGGACAGCAATTTTTTGCTAGTTAAGTGCCAAACATACTTTTTCTTTAAAGTTTTCCTTCTACTTTCATGTAACAAGCTCCCTTTCCAAACCAGCTGTGTGCATGTAAACAAACTCAGGTCAGCATATCCCATTTAACAACCTCATACAATCACTGTGTGCCATGAGATCAGCACTTCAGACATGTATTTTGATATTAACTGGAATAACCCCTACTTTCTTCCTCTGAAATGGAATAAAAGATCTTTTTACATTTACATCTTCTTACATACATTACAACCCCTATTTTATTCCTCTGAAATGGAATAAAAGACCTTTTACAAGATGAGTTAACTTGTTGCCCAAGTATCCTTCTTAGTTGTCTCAATGATAATGAGCAGGAAAGTAATCTTACCATGTCAAAACTTCATGCAAAAATATAGCTTACTCTTTGCATTTTACTGTTGGTTGGTTAACTATGGAACACTTGTTATTATATAAATATTAATGAGAGGAAAAGCACTGGATGTGAATGTGAAATTTGGCATCTGAACCCACATCTAAATTTCATGGCTAGCTCCAGTTGAAGCTATGGATCCAACTAAAAGCTTAGTCCCCTGCTCCCATAATCTACTAAGTCTGGAATAATAATAATAAAACAAAACAAACCCCAGCTTTGTTTCCTAAAAGAAAACAAAAAAAACCAAAACATAACAACAAAGAATATAAGTAACCAACCACTATTTTAAATCTATTTTATCCAAATGGATGTCCTGACTTTAAAAACACTTGATAAAAGGAGCCATTAGTGCTCTTAGTAATTTTCCTTCTTGGAAAAGAGTCTGTTTTGTAGCTGATGTGACAAATAAATAAGACTGAAAACAGCCTTACTTTGTTTACGACTTTGTTTCATGTATTTGGGTTATACCATAATATCCTCAAAACCTTTTTTGTGTCACACTTCAATAAACATGACATCTGTAATAAAATTCAGGTTATACTTCACTTCTAACAGAACATTTTTCTGTTCTCAGGATCACACCAGCCAAACTCATAGACTGGTCTTGCCAACATGAGTAAGGGAAATCAATCAACACTCATCTGTCATTTTTTCACATTTCTGTGGAAGTCAAGACATACTGCATTATTGAGTCTCTCAAGGAAAAGAACTTAGACACATAAGGAAACATTTTCTTAATTAGTCAGAATCTTGCTTTAGGCCTTACCCAAACCAAAATCCTGCAGAAAACACTTATGGACCCAATATTCTGCAGTAACTCCTCTGAACACAAGCCACATTCTCAGCTCATAGAAATCACCATCATTTCACTGACATCAGCTGACCTAAAACAACATGCAGGAGTTGAGACCTTACCCCAGGGGGCTGTGGTGCTGTCAATAAGGGTGCATAATAGCAATGTAAAAGGAGAAGGGGAAGGCTTGAGTTAATTTTTCTCCATGCTTGTCTCAAAGTTTAAAAGGTGTTTGCAAGGCTTCTTCTAGATTTGGTTAATGAGCAGATTAGACCTCTTTTACCACTCGGTGCCTCTCAGAAGTACAATCCAGCTTCCATTTAAAATTAGTGAATAAATAAGGAAAAGACAAATCTACAAAAAATGCAATCTTCCTTTTTTTGACCAGAATAAACCTTTTTCCCTTCACACAAGATGTCTTCCCTTACCTACCATCATCAGGTTTAGAACCTAATCTTCCACAATCCTGCCATTGTAAAACTGAGATCTTAGTACCAAAGAGTTTCAGTGGGACAGACAAAATGAGGGACAGACATCAGAGAGGGGTATTCTATGATAGTGAGGTGTTAATAACTTCATTGTCATTTGGCTGGGCCACATTATTTTTGCAAGTTCAGTCATCAGTTATGAGTAAAGCAAGTATTCCACTTGCACACCAACATTTTCCTGACACACCCTCAGCCTACAGTACCTTACATGATGCTTAATGGAATCTGCTGTGTCTAAAACACAGCATGCAAAAATCCTGGATATAGTTTAGCTCCCTGCTGTGCGTGTGCTCTGACATTTATTTTATTTACTTGACCTTGTTTTTATTGACGTGATTTCTACCCACCTGGAACTCTTCACTCAAGAGTGCATGATAGGGAAATTCTTAAGGGAAAAAAAAAAAAAGTCAGTGATAGGGTCCATAACTTGTTTTGTTTAGAAGCTGGATGTGCCTAAAGCACCATTCTGCAGCCCAAGTTCATACACAGCAGGAACAGGTTCGTTTATTATTTCTAATACAAAAGTAATACAAATAATTTTTTTGCATTGTTTTAGGGAAACAGATGACATGATCATGAGAGATATGTCCAGCAGAAATGGTGAACATCATTGCACAGGGAACTAATGAAACTTTTCCTAGGACACTGCATACTGCCTTCATCACTGACACTCAGAAAGATGAATCTGTTACCAGAACAGGTGCAGTGAAAGGCTTCTAGCAAGATCAGAGAAATGAGGCATCCTTTTTAACAAGAGGAAACTAAAAACTTGGCTAGCCTAGCCTAAACAGAGAAAGGCTAAGGGAGGTTATGATTGCTCTCTAGAAATATATCAGGCAGTGGAAGAATGGACAGTAGGCAATGAAAAGAATTAATCAAAAGAAACAGGTTGGTATGAGAACTCACAGGAATAAACTTGCCAAAATAGGTTTAGAGTGCAGATAAGAAGAGAGCTTTGAGATTTTGAAAGAGTAATAAAGGAAAAAAAATTAACCACTTCTTAAAATGGAATTTCAGAGGTTCATGTATAGCATTAGATCACTGAGCAGCCTGATCTGTGAGGCTCTGAAAACCACAGTTTAGTCAACTAAATGTTATGGAGGATGTCGTTCCAAGCACTGTATCCCAAGTCACAGAAGGTGTCTGTGAGGTAGCTGAAAAGTAAAGTTCTTTTCCTCATTCACCTTTGTCTTCCTGTTTTACTCTCAGATTGTTTCATAGTCTTAACTGGCAAGACACAGAAGTTAGATATTAGTGGCACATCTGTATTTATCTTTCCTTTGAACTGAGAAAGAAAAAGAACAGGCAAAGGTACAGAATACAGTCAGAAATCAGGGATCAAGCCATCTCACTGACACTGCAAAATTCAGAATGGATCAATGCCATCAGCCCCTGGAAGAAAATCATGCAGCTAGCATTCCCATTCAATCAGAAAATGGAATTTTTGCCAGCTCCATTTGTAGAGTTTAGGTAATAAGAAAAATAATCACTCGCACTCCTGCACAAGGGAACTTGTACCTCAAGAAATAGAACCTTCTTTGCAGAGGAATGCATTGGAAAAACTGCAAGCCTTGTTCTGAATGGTGGACTCTAGCCATCCTCACAAAAACTTTATATTTTTCCTGACTTTAAAAGCAACATTTTCTGTAGGACAGATGGTGTCAAACTTTCCATAGTAACGGGTTCAACCAAGAATATATTGGGTGGCACACTGCAGCCCTCTGCAAGCATGAAGCAACCTCTCTCCTGTTGGGACAAGGCACCCTAGAACTCGTTTTCATCAAGGCTTTGTTGGTGCTCTGCTCCATAAGTACAACATCCACTTGAATTAAGATGGAGCTTCTCTTAAGTTATTTGAATTGCAAGTACATGGCATAAGAATGAGGACACCACAGGCAGCACTGATAACAGGGCAAAGGGGAGCCCTCTGCCACACACTAAGTTTAGAGGCAGAACCATTCACTTTTGACAGATTTAGGGGAAAAGAGATAAAAAAGGTCAAAACAGAGCAGTGGGAGACAATTCTTGATAGTGCTCTCTCTTCCTTTGCAAAAAGCCTGCCTCATACTTGCAAGCACAATTCTGCAGATGCTGCCATGGTACACACCTCCCACTCTTCCCTTCCACCGTGTATCAGCAAGTAAGACTGAAGATTAAAGGGAAGCCAAAACCTGATACTTAAGTGCTCTAACTCCTAAGAAATATTGAAGCTTAAAAGTAATATTATGTGCCTCCCAACCTACAGCCTGCTGAGCAGGCACCGCTGATGTTAAAATGTTTAGTAACATGCTGTGCCAGGATATCCAGGAGGAATCTTCTCTATTCCCAAGGTCACATTCTTGGTGACTGTGCTGCTAGACAGCAAGATTAGCTGAAAGCCTCTAAGTGTCATGTCTGAATTCATAGGCTCAAATATCTTGCAGAGAAGGATTTCAAGAGCAGGTGGTCAGCCCACTAAATCCTCACTCACGTCAAAAGGCCTTCTTCCTCCTCAAGATGTTTATGCCTCTTCCCTCCTTCCCATCTCTCTGGGTTGGGGATGAGCATGCCTAGCTCTTTGAAAAGCATACCAAATGCACTCTTCAGTGCTTTTGGTCCAGCCCCAGGAATAAAAGTCTGCAGCTGCTCCAGGGACACAAGATAGGCTTAGGTCAAGGGCTAGCCAGATCTGAAACCACTGTCTTTACAAGACCATCATCATCTGCATGCAAACAAGGAGAAATGCAGGTGGAAGGGGAAAAAGGTAGAGGAGAAAGGGCACGAAAAAAGCAGTATTTTCTTCCTCCTTTTTTTATTTGTTTGTGT